>NC_079882.1:9393939-9696969 GCF_029227915.1 Hydractinia symbiolongicarpus | reverse complement strand
ATGATAATCTGATTTACATTCATTATATACGTCATGGTCAAACTGCGCATCTTCTAAACAGCTTGCAAATAGACGATCACACTAAAATGTACAAAATTGGAAGGCTTAGCGATCTAGTTTTGCGTTAAAACATTAAAGAATATTTTATGTGCAAACCAACTTACGCATTCTGTCAATGTTTTGATGCAGTTACACCATATCGGCCACACTGGCCAACCACAGTACCACCTATTCTTGCATTTATCAAAATCTCCACCGCACTAAGGAAATAACCTAAAGTTAGATGAGGAAAAAACGAGGGAAGATGTGTTTTGGCGAAATTTTCTAGTCATCTCTCTGCATAATTTTTTGAATGAGGCATTCGTTGATTTTCAGCGCAAAAGTTCTATTCAAGGATAGAGAAGACACTTTTATTAAACTTTATTTTACTGTTTTTGCATAGTTTTCATATCTATGTCATCATCAATTATATTTAAAGTTGCACCCGCAACAAGTCTTTTAAAGGAGTAAAATTTCCAATACGTTTCTAATAAACAATCGCTTAACTGGGGCTGTTTGACCATCATAGAGTAGACGAGATGTCCATTGCAAAAGAATAATTAAAAGGATGGGGGACGTTTAATCGAGGGGGTATATTAGAATGGGGCGTTTATTTGTTGCACCACGATAGTGACATCTAAGACAGGAAAATTTATACCTTTACGCTTGCTTGCTCCTCAAATTTCTGTTTCATCTTACCTTTGCCATGTTTTTCAATTTCTAGAGTAAAATATTTGTAACTAAATTGCTCGCTTGACTTATAAATGTGTCCAGACACACGTAAAAAGAAATTTACCTTCGAATCTGCTTGCACTACAAAGCATGAGCACAGCAGAAACAAGAAGAACTAGAAAAACTCGCATGATTATCGCTTTATTTCTAAGCTGTTCGGTGTTATGAAGGCTACGCCTAAATTTGCCGCGAAATTTATAGTGCAATAAACAAGTTCTCCACCTTATAACCGTTTTTTAGCTACTGCTGTAAATGCTATGACCCAAAAGTATTAAGCGATGGAGATTTTAATAAAGTTTGCACAGCTTTCCATTTGTGTCAATGTGTTGTAAACAAACACTTATGAAAATTACTTTGTAAAACACGAAATGAATGTTAGGGTAAACTTGTACTTCGCTTTTATTTATGACTGCTCTCTATTTGAATGGGGATTTTTCCATTCAAATATAGGGGATTGGTGAATAACTTGTATAGGTTCAATCCGCTTCACTTGTTTGTTTAAAAGATTTGGTATATAACTTATTTATGACATGAAATGGATTTTCGGAAAAATACAGCGTCTCTTCAAACATTTTAAATCCAAGCATGAAAATTATCCATTAAATCAAAAAAAGGACACAAAACTATAGCTTAAATTCTTCTGGAGTAAATCTGTCCTCATCTTTCCAGCTAAGATTTTTACATCTGGGCTTGGTTGCAGGAACTATATTGTACATTTTTTTCTTTCCAATTATCTTTCTCTATTATCTACAAGTACATGAAATAACTTAACTTTCTTATCTGCATAGAATCTCTAATGCTATGTATATCTACCTTGTTTCTTTACTTGTCTTAGACTGTCGTGACACATCTTTCTAACTGTTTTTATTTCTTTCTTTTCCAAACAGACAAGATCATGCTGTTTTACTCGCAACATATAATTAGAGGCTTTATACAACCTAAGTTAAGACTCTGCTGGTCGTTAGAAGTCTCTCACCCTTAAGAAGTAAACCTAGCCTGTAAATTACACTGCTTCAAGCCATACTGCCATAATGAAGAAAAAATACAACTTCTTGGTAGCTCTTTTTAAACCCGTCAGAATGAACGAGAAGGTAAAATTTCTTGGAATTCTATTCGATGACAGTCTATAAAGGAATGAACAAGTTAGTAATATCATTAAGTCTGCTTATGGAACCCCATTTAGCAGATTTACTCCTTTTTACGTGAGATATCATTGGTAGAAACTTTAATTTTATCGAAATTGAACTATGGCAGCGTACCTGCTGCAACAATTACAAAAGATACAGAATATAACGCTGGGTGTGTGCTGTCCAGATATGCTACTCCTGTGGACATACCCAAACTGAAGTGGTGATTGACTGGAATACGGTAAAACTTATTCATAGACCGAAATTTGACCCAGAATATCCAGCCTACTTAGAGGTTGAATTTCACGATTCTAAGAGAAATTTGCGATCGAGAACCAACTGTTAGCATTGGGGAAAATAAGACGTTTTCAGATCAAGCAAGAATATTTGATGCACTTTCTGAAAACATTCGGAAAACACAAAGCTACAAGATTTTTTTCCAAAGATTCTAAAAAGTTTTATTTAGATAAGGTCTTCGCTAAGATTCTTGGGACATAATTTTTCAATAAATTGTGTCAATAGTTGTTCACATTTTTGTTTATAGTGCTCCCACATTTTTTTCTTTGTTTCTGTGTGCCCGTCTTTTTTTCAATTCGCTTGGGCGCGATTTCAACACAATTTCACTTTTTTCTCGCTTTTAATACTAATGGAAACATTGGTAAACTTTGCTTCCTTCTTTCTATATAGGACACCTTGCTTTCTCTTGAGATTTAAAATTCATAAAATTTTTATATAGGTATTATATATTAATTTGTAGGGAGAAGAACCATACTTTTGAATGGAACCCAATTCGATGCTAAATGAATAATATAAATGGACCCTTTTTCTATGCAGGGAACAAATATTGAAAAACCATGGAAACAAGTTCGGTCAATAGCAAACACTATGAGAAATATAATTCTTTTTATTGACTTCTGCATTAAATTCTTTTAAGCTTAAGAAGTCATATTTGGTCTTAATGTTTCTTATAATTGTTGTGCTCTGCGTTTTGATATATAATATAAAAACGTTGGGAACGAGGTGTATGGAGTAAACATGGAAACGTAAAAAGTAAGACCGCGATCCAGTCCATATAAAAACATTAAGCAATTTAACATTATCAATAGTGGTACGCTTATTAAATAGCTCTAGGTTTAATGACACGAAGAGTATTTTCTGTTGCTTTGCTTTGCTATAGCAGTTGTAATTCAGTTGTCCAAATGGCAAACGTTTTATTAACAAGAAAGAAAGATACTGCTGGATTCCTGTGCTCTGTAGAGATAAAGGAGACAAAAAACATATTATCAGAGCTTTCTCTGCCTGTCTTCTGACTTTCTTTCAGTTGAATTTTCAGCGCACTTCTCGTTGTTGTAGTAAAACCACAAGTTTGATTTCGTGTAGGTAGCTAGCTAGCTACAACCCTGGAAATAATATTTGGAAAATTGTTTTTTTTCTGCTCTTTCTTGAAATGGAAAAAGGGCATTACTTGGGCAGTGCTCTGTATTGATGGACTGATTATAAGTCCTACTTTGGCAGCGGGTTTAGACAGGAGTATACTAGCTGCACTTTTAGCAATGTTTGCATTATAAAACAACCTGCGCCAATATTAGAAAAGCACGAAATATGTTGACTTGAAGTTTTGGATCTAAATCAAATAACCTAAGATCTTAAGTCCTAAATTCGCTGTGAACATTGACAAGAGTGAACTTAAACAAGTTCTAGTATTTGTTATTTAGAAACACAGTTCTTAATTGCTCCAAAAAATCCACCCTTGTTTCCAATATATTATACATTGTCAAGGATTGTAGCTATGCTCCTTGCAAAAACAGCCATGCCGCCTTGCATATAATATATTCATTTTAGCAAGCAAAATTCCTTTTTTGTTTTTTAGCTATCTATATATATAGCTATTATAGATGACTTTATGCATGATACAGTAGATAGATAGATGTGCATATTTTACATGGCTAGCCTCACAAATATCGAGGGATATACCCTGTCTATTATTTCCAAGAGGGGCCATGGCTTAGATGGAGAGTCCTGGAGTATTTAATGCTCATTTTGAGCTACGCAGACCCAATTAGAGGCCGCGCTCTACTAGACAACTCCCGGCAACATCCAACGGCCCATACAGTGTGCCATCTCCCCAATTTCCCTCACATGGCTTGGGTTAACCCGGGCTATGGTAACATTTACTCACCCATGTTGAATTGCCGTCAAGAGGAACCGAACTCTGGTCTCCCGCACAGAGTATGAGAGCTATAACCATTAATCTATGGCACCACAGTAGTGTTTATATGGCAGAGAGATGCAGGTAGAATACACCAGCCATTATCAAATTTTATTTCTGAGTGAAGGCACCTTTTGCTCTCAAAATTAAAATATTGTGCATTTAGTGTACAATCTCACTATGTTTTTTAATTAAGTTTGTGTTTATTATTTTGAAGATTAAACATTGCAGGATGGCAGATATTGAAAATATATACAGTTAAAAAATAATTTCCTACATGTTAAAAATAGCCCTAACCCATGGGACCCTAAATAATATAATTTCATTAGCATAGGTACAATTTTGCTGACTAGGTCAGACTGTGAAAAAAAAAGCAAGATATGCTTGGTAATCAGGGTAATTTAGCCTAACTTTTTTAAGCTCTTTGTTACTGCGTAGCGTTCCCGTAGGGTTTACAAAGAGATTCTCCTGAGAGGTTACATTATTAAAAATGACTTAATTGTCTTGGTTACTCAGTAAAAACACACTTATTAATCGAGAATATTGTATTATGGCACATTTTGGTATACAACATCATCCGCATGGAACGCAATTTGTAAATTTGGGGAATGGATTGGGATGCCGGGTAAGAAAATAAATAAGTAAGGCAGGACAGATAACGCATGCTGCTAGTAATCATAACAAGGTAATCACACCAAAATGCTTGCCCAAGGCAAAGAGGGTAATTTCCTAAGAGTATGCACGTTTTGGTTGCCCCTCACAAGCTTATGTCCTCATGGATCATAATATTGTGAACGGTTTCCAAGGCATGACCCAGATCTCTTCATGCATGAATAACATACTCATATCCTCTATTCACGAGGTACATTTCACAACTAATAATACATTTACTTGTCACTTGTAATTAATGATTAATTATTTAGTTTATTAATTATATACTTATTTAATAATTTATTCTCATGCATGAAGGATATTGTTTCTCTTCCACTTCAATCATGAAGGTACACTGCACTTCACTATAAACCGATAATCACATATGGTGTCTTCTGCACCCAATAAACATGTGTTATCAATAATCATGAGCTAAAGGTGGAATGCACAAGCTGGTCCAGTATTGGCCCAGCGTGTGTTACCACATAATAATAATATCAGGATTCATAAAAGGGTGTGCCTCACCGTAATGATAATAAGTGATAATAATATCAAGTAATAATAAGATACACAAGCCTCACACACGCATCTGTCCAAATGTTATATGGCTGACGTAGGAAGCCCGACATCCCCAAATTTCCAACATCCGGATAGAGGCGTGGCGGCAAAACATTCTGTAGGATGAAAGTCCAGAACGGTAGGTAAGTCTGGTGTTTGGTGATAAAGCAGCATCGAAGAGGTAATTCATTGTCACACTAAGCATTCGGAGATTGACGAGGGGATAGGAGTAGGAAGCTCTTCGGCGTATGGGCACTGCTCTTTGAACTTTGCGACCTGTAAACGCGAAAGTAGGTCTGCATAAATATTAGAAGTGCCACAAATGTGGCGCATCAGCAAATTTATGTTGTGATTTGCTGTAAAATAAAACAACAAGCGAACAAGTTTCATGATGTGCTCACATTTGCACGAACCAGTACTCCATATGCGGACAATGGCCTCGTTGTCTGTAAAAATGATAACCTGGGTATCAGACCACTTCTCACCCCACGAATGTACCGCTATAACAACCGCAAGCAACTCAAGAAAGGTAATGCTGTAATTGTTGGTGTTGGAAAAAGGGATGGAAAACCATTTCCCATTGTAAAAACCGCCTAAACCACTCATGGAAGCATCTGTAAACATGTTTAAACTTTCTGATGTGAGGAATGATGTTTGGATGACCGCCATCCCGTTCCAACTGGGTAAAAAATTCAGCCACCACTCAATGTCCTTGCGGGATTCCGATGTAACGGAAATGTGATGGTAAAGGCTACTTACAGTAGTAGAAAGGTCAATTAACCGGCGCAGAAAAATGCGACCACATTTGACAACTTTGCATGCAAAAGACAACAATCCTATGAGTGATAGTAGCTCCTTTTTTGTGCATTTTTTCTTTCCTTTCCACACTCTTAACAAAGACAAAATAGCATCAAATTTGTCCTGAGGTAAACGTATAACGAATTCACTGGTATCAATTTCAATGCCTAAATAAGTCAGGACGCGAGATGGACCAACAATTTTTTCCGGTGCTAAAGGAACTCCTAGGCAGTTAAAGACCTGCTGGATTAAATTGATGATATTTTGGCAGGCGGCTTTTGAGGAATTACCTGTAATAAAGTCATCGAGATAATGAAGTAGCTGCCGAATGGAAGCAAGGTACTGAAGAATCCAGTGAAGTAGGTCCGCAAAGTGATTAAAAGTAAACGGTGACGACCGTCCACCGAAGGGAAGAACAACATCAAAAAAATATCTTCCCTGCCATTTGTAACCAAGGAGGTACCAGTCATCCGGGTGAACTGGGCATAACCGGAAGGCATGTTTGATATCAAGTTTGGCAAGAAAGCAGTCTCTGCCGAGTTCACGTACCATATCAATGGCCTCGTCAAATGATGAATATGTAACTGAATAAGAGTCCTTAGAAATACCATCGTTAACCGAGAATCCTTGTGGTGATGAGAGGTCTAAAATTACCCGGATGGAACCATCTTTTTTAGGCGCTGCACCCAAAGGGGAGCAATGAAAACTAGGAAGAGGAGGACAATCAAAAGGGCCTACGGTATGCCCTCTATTCAACTCCTTTAAAATAGCTTCATCGACTTTGCTTGCATGTTCCATAGAGGATTTGTTGTTGGAAGTTGATGGGAAAAGTTGTCCATGTTGGTACCCAAGTTTAAACCCATGGCTAAAGCCAGAAAGGATAAAGTTGACTAAGACCCGATTGGGATGTGAAACTAATAAATTGCCCAACAATAAGACATTTACAGGAGTGAAAACAAAGGACTTAATCGGAAAAAAATTATTGGGTACTTGGCTGAGAGGGCCTAAATGAGCAACGGTGCCCTGGGTGGTTTTTAGAGCAATGGGGGCACTTGTGTGGAAAGGGACATGGATTGGAACATGACATGCCTCTATTGAACCGCCAGCACACCCTGGGAGTTGATGGAAATCGAACCTGGTGGAAGCTGCTTGCGGGAAGATGCTGGGAAGCATTCCGAAACGCGGGGCCTAACCCACCTGTACTGGAAGACCGGGGGCAATTCGTAGCAAAATGTCCTTGCTGACCACAACTAAAACATGCGTAAGAAGTTCTTGTGGAGGTGGAGGTGTATGACTTAGTTAACAATGGAGCCCCTCTCAAGTGTTGCGTAACGAGCAAATCGTCAAGTTGGTCCCATCTCCGCAGAGAATCATTAGCTAACTGCAGCCGATGCAGTTTGTCGAAGGCACACACAGCGGAGAAGACGTATTGGTTGGCAAACTGGGTGACTAGAGTTTGATAGGTGACCAGCTGTGTGGCAAGATGGGGATAAAAATAAATAAGGCAACGTAGATAGTTGCTCCATGCAAGGCACCAGGAGGCAAAGTCCTTAATCCGAGACCTACCCGAGACATTCCTGCTTAGCGAGAGTCGGGGGACCCCATCTGCAGTTCTGACATTGAGGTCGTACTCACCCTCGTCATCGGGGACAAACGACGAATTTAAGGATGGTGGGAGGAGTAGTTCCAAATTAACATACTCCAAACGCTTAATTTTCTCCAAAACAGCCTTAGGTACGGCGGGCAGCGAAGGTACAGAACAGTGGGAAGAAAACAAAGGGGCCTCAATGCGCACAGCTTCATCTGTAGGCTGAGGAACCGCAACAGCATCCGCGCCATCTTGATCAAGAATTGGGTCCAAAGAGCCGGCGGGCCGAACACAAGAGCGCGAGGACAACAAAGATGGCGCAGTGTAATGGTGCCCCAAAGACGTGGTTGGTGCAGTTGAATTTAAATGGTTTAATTGGTTAGCCTCTACTTGGCTACGAATTTCCGTGCGGACAAAATCAAATAGGTCCTTTTTTAAATTGTCAAAAGTAGTATTTTTTCGTTTGAACAGGACTCGTTTAGGCGAGGCTTTGTGAACTTTAGACGAAGGTATGGTTTTGTGCAATGGAATTTCCTCACCAGAGGCATTGCTGATGTCGGCATCGTCAGAGGATAATTCAGTGACCACGTGTTGCTGGGGAAGGTCGCTATCTCCAATACGTGTTGCACTGGTAAAATGAGCCATCAAAAGCTCAACAATATTTAGAAGAGATTTCCCTCTGGTGTGGATGTTTAAGGAGTTTGCCAGTAGAAGGAGCGCTTCCTTGCCCATAGAGGCCCACTGTTCAGCTGTGCGCATGTGAGGCTCTGTTTCAAACACAGGAGTGTCAAAAAACTGCTTACCAGACTGGGGTGTGGATGAGCAGCATGGTTGTTCACTGGGCGTGTCGGTTGCTGGTGCTTTAGTGCCTTTTTGAAGAGGTTGTTTATTTTTAGGTGCCATAGTGTTGCAGTCCAGGATATCTGCTTCAAATCTGAGGAGCTTTAATCTTTAACAACCTCAGTTCTTTATGGCTAAAATTGGACTGACCCATGTCTCATGTATTTATTGACTTGTATTATTAAGCGAGGCAAAACAAATGCATGTTGACCTGGGGCAACTGAGACAATGCTCTAAGCAGATATAATCCAACATGGCTACCTATTAACAGAATCAGAAGTGCCTTATTCTTAACCTTATTTGAGGTACAATACTAGGTCAGAGCCAGAGTGGTATCTATCATTATACAGGACAGCTAGAAGGTATACTGAAGTCACCACAATTAACATGAGCTAAATATTCATTTAGCTCCATTATATGTCTTATAGTGGTGTGAATAGTATTTATTTCTGGGTAGCGAACTTGTACCACTGTACGTTTAGATTTAGAACAGATTTAAGATTTAGAACATATCAGGAAGAGAATGCTAATTTTCTTCACCTAAAGTCTGCATTTTATTGCCTGTTGATTTTCCGATTTTTTTGCACTTGCCCAAGAATTCTGTCAAAACATAAACAATTTAACAAAATTTCATTTTTCAACAGCAAACAATAACATAATATATATAAAATATTTTATTTTTTAAGAATATACCTAAAGATGTTACTATGTAACGAAAAGCTTTATAAATTAAATTATGTGTTCTCAACTTTTCCTGACTATCCCTCCTTCTGAACATCAACGGTCTGTTACACATAGGAAAAATCTGCAACAGCAAATTTTGTACCTTTGCAATCGCTTCTGCCATGAAATAATGTATAAGAGCCACTATTATGAATTACACATAGATTTGTACAATAACTTGTGCAAGGTCTGTTTTTTCAACTATTCAATTTTATAACAAAGGTTATAGGTATGAATCTTTAACAGATAAAGGATTACACACTTTTGTTTCTATTTAATTAAATTTAAAACTAATTGAAACTCAAATTAGCGTAATTGAAAGGGTAAAGAAATACAAGATGTTTATATAACCATTTGAAATCATTTTGTAAAAGTTTATAAGGCAGGCCAGTTCGGGAATGGCATATGTTATCATGCACACGCCTCTGTACACATACATGCCGAGTACAGTGCAAGACGAGTACGAGTACTATCTAAATGCTTTTTTCTCCTAGCTAAATGTTTTTTGCTTTATTCAAACTTCATTCTTTTTTTCTTCGCAAGCACGAATTAAACAATGAACCCTGGGGACTAAATTAAGCCAATCACATTTAACTCTATTGTTTTCTAAGTAACCAAATGTAAAAACGTGCCTGAAAGGGAGTCTTTCACACATTTTATAGCATAATTTCTAGCGTCACTTTATATAAAGCAGATGCAAATATAAAGCAAACAGAAAAGTGAAATGGCTCTTTTAATTTTTTTTAAATTTCAATCATCTTTTATTTACCGGAACTAATATATTTATAATAAAGTCCAGTAAAAGAACATTATATAGTTTAAATACATATATAAATAAGTATTACAGTTTGACACAGAAAAATTTGCATTTAATTAAATAAATTTTTGTATTTTCCACCATGCTTTAATTTACCTACAAGTGGTTATAAACTGTTCTTAATGATGTAGTTTAGCACAAAAGATATAATTTTTGCTTAGAGCTTTTAATAGTTACAGTGCTTTATGCATGGCAGCACGAGGCAACATAATTGAGCTCTAAAAAAAATTCATATAGGTGATTTTACTCCTGACCAGGCCTTATAAAAAATAATAACAAAAAAGCAAATCAATAATAAAAGTGATAAAGATGTGACAGATATTTAAGTCTAAAAACACAAGTTATGTGGAACAGAGACTTGACAGGTCAAGGCACCATGTAATACTTCTACAAATTGGTTTTTCCAGATGTTTTTGAAACATGATCGCTCCCTTCTCCTATTCAGTATTACATGATTCTTACAAAATCATGCAATACTGTTTATTAAATAGTACATGTTTAATCTTGTGAAATATTGAGACTTCTTTTTCAGATATTGTTGTCATGTGGTTAAAAATTTTCTTTACTGATGCCCTGGCAGACCCATTAAAAATGTTCACAATGTGTAATCCTTTAAAATAATCTAACTATTCTTACTACCGTCCTTAATCACAAAAGTTAGCCTCCATAATTTTGACTTGCATATTTGTTTGCCCACATGTTTATCTTTATATTATTTCTCTTTTAGAATTACATTTAAACACATTTTAAAATGCAGTGCTACCCAAGTTTTAGAATTTCTCGCACAGAAACGATGTTTGGTGGGCTAATTTTGTTTCTAATGATATTATATCTAAAAAGTACATTTACTCCAACTGAAGTAGTTGTACCAGCATCGAAGGTCGAATTTCAAACTGTAAGTTTAACAGAACTACTGGTTGCTGCTATTGAGGCTGCTGAACGTGGTGGAAACATGGTTCGAAAGGTTAAAGAGGAGAAAAAGTTGGAGGTAAAAACTTTGTTAATGTTGATTTTTTGGAGATCAATATTTAAATAAAATTGCCGTTACACTTTTTATTGGTACAGTGTATTTTAAGTGTTTTTTTATTTTAATGTTTATTTTTTTGATGTCGAAACATAATTATATATGCATTAAATTACCATGGGGTAGTGGGAAGGACTAAATGATTGGCATAATTAATGGGGTTGATAAATGTGGTTGTGGATTCTTGTAATCTTTATGTGATGCTTGTTCACACAAACCCAGTGTGTTCATTATTTGAACTTTTAATTACATTTGCACACATTTCAGGTGAAGAGCAAGGGTAAAACGTTTGAAGGTGCAGATGATCCTGTTACCTTGGGTGATATGATGTCTCACAAACAAATGTACTACAGCTTGCTACAGATGTTTCCAGACCTACATATTGTATCAGAAGAGAAGTCAAATGAGCTTCCAGATCTGAAGGACATTAAACCAATTGATCTCAGTACGAAGGAAGTAGAAAAACATTTAGGTAGGTATACAGTCCTTATTGCAGTTATTTAAATTTGCACATTTTTAATTGTTTTGGAGCAGTTTATGGGTTTTTGCGCAATTTAATTATAAGCTTTTTCTATTATTTTGTTGCAATGAGATGAGAAGGAAATTTAACCAAAAAGACAAAACACAAAGTTCAGAATTTCAATAAAGTAATATGCAGTTTTTCTATGTTTGTACATCTCTTTTATTGGAAGTTTATAAAGAAAAACTTTTATAATTAGGAAGGCCATGACTAAGCATTACATTATTCTGTGAGATTATTTGTTGGAAAATATTGATAAAGATTTCTTCCTTTATGTATAGTTACTACTAACCGAAATTTACCATACAACTATTATATTGACTATGGTGTCTTATTTAATACGGATTGGCCTTACGACTTGACCTACAGAAGGCTATATGTTTCTGTGCCACATAACGAATTTCGATCAATATTTAGATTCTCGCACAAATGCGTGACAGGAAGAAGTTTTTTGAGAGTATATTTAATATTCTATTACTACTCTTAGGCAGTTCGTTAAATTCTGATGCTCGTATTCAAGATGTTGCTGTATGGATTGATCCATTAGATGCAACTAAGGAGTACACCGAAGACTTGACAGAGTATGTTACTACGATGGTGTGTGTGGCACATAAAGGTATGTCCACGATAAATTTGTGCATTTTTCGTTTGTTTGAAAATAGTTCTGCAAAAATTAAACCAATTCTAATATCTTACTATTATCTTGCAGGTTTTGTAATGTAGATGACTAATGCAGAAATGTAGATAGACAATGCAGAAATCAAATGGCTAATGCGGTAATGTAGATAGATAATTCCGAAAGGTAAATAGATAATGCAGAAATCAAATGGCTAATGCGGTAATGTAGATAGATAATTCCGAAAGGTAAATAGATAATGCAGAAATGTAGATAGATAATGCAGAAATCAAATGGCTAATGCGGAGATGTAGGTAGACAATGCAGAAATGTAGATAGATAATGCAGAAATCAAATGGCTAATGCGGAAATGTAGGTAGATAATGTTAAAATTTAGGTGGCTATTGTATTATGTAGATGAATTATGCAGAAATGTAGTAGATAATATTAAAATGTAGATGGCTAATGCATACATATAGATGGATTATGCAGAAATGTAGATAGACAATGCAGAAATGGAGATAGATAATGCAGAAATGTAGATAGATAATGCAGAAATGTAGATATAAAATGCAGAAATGTAGATAGACAATGCAGAAATGTAGATAGATAACGCAGAAATGTTGATAGTCAATGCAGAAATGTAGATATAAAATGCAGAAATGTAGATAAACAATGCAGAAATGTAGATAGATAACGCAGAAATGTAGATAGATAATGCAGAAGTGTTGATACACAATGCCAAAATGTAGATAGACAATGCAGAAATGTACATAGATAAAGCAGAAATGTATATTGATAATGTTAAAATTAAGATGGCTAGTGCAGAATTGTAGACATGTTAATGAACTGTATCATCCTAAAATTTAGGTGAACCAATTATTGGTGTGATTCACAGACCTTTTTTAAAGCAAACAATTTGGGCATGGGTTGGCCATGGACGATCAGATGTACCAGATTATCAAACCAGTGTCAAGGATGTTCATACGAACGATATGAGAATTATTGTCTCCCGTTCGCATGCTGGTGCGGTTAGCCAAATTGCTAAAAAGTCATTTGGAGAGAGCGCTCAAGTGATTGCAGCAGGCGGGGCTGGATATAAAGCCCTGAAGGTAGCTCAAAGAAATTTCCACGCTTACATACACACTACAGCTATAAAAAAATGGGACATATGTGCAGGAAATGCGTTACTCAAAACTATGGGCGGGGACATGACAGATTTATTAGGAAGACAAATCGATTACTCATATCCAATGCATGGCCGAAGCGCTGTAAAGTTAAATAAAGGACTTCTAGCGACCTTTAAAGACCATAAACTTATTTTAGAAAAATTAGAGGTTGAGAAGGACCCACACGATTAACTAGAGAAGCATGTAAATATTTTGGGGTAGATAGGTGTACATACATTTTGTTGCATTTTTGTAACTTTTGCACTAGACGGCACGCAAGCTTTTTAATTATATTTAAATATTTCTATTTGTTAGCTTAATATAGAAGTGTAAAATATCTTCGTTTTTTTGGTGCGCTTTCTCCTACTTCGTTCCCTTTTCTTTTAGGTTTTATAAATACTGTTATGTTATTCTAGGGCATTTATTTAAGAGTTGTTTTATATAGTGAATATATGATCGAATTCTCACGTAGCTGTATAACAGAGGTTAAAAGACGTCTACTACCCCCACATCACCTTTTACCAAAACATGTTCGTACATAGTATTTGATCCATTTAATACTCTCTTTTTTTAACTCCCCCTTCCTAATTAACGCCCTCTTTAAATGTTAAAAATTAAGTAAACGCCCACTTCTATTTAACAGACAGACGTAGCTGTCGAAACGTAGCCTAGATGAAGTTCGCCTGTTCCAGGTCATGATAATATTGATATTCTTCAACAACGATGACTGAACAGATATGTGGTATTTTTTTTTAAAGTTATTTTTTTACGATTTGCTACCTCCATAAGCTACAGTCTGCAAAATATAATACCAAACAATAAAACTGAAAGCTTATTTTGATGACGAAGCGAAGACAAAACGAGGGACTAGCTATATTTCTTAAAAATGCTATACTAAATAGTGTTAAAAAGTTATTAATGCCACGAAAATAGTTTTAAAGTTATTATTTTGCCAACTAGCTTTATATGCAATAATTTCGCATGTTTCTGTGCAGAATTTTAGAAGATAACATCTAGCTAGCTAGGTCAAAAAAGTTTGAGTTTCTTTTTGATTTAAAAGGTAAGTAATGCTCATTCCATCATGGGTAGCAATGGTGTTTTATAATCGCAATATTGGAAAAAAATTTCGTCACAAGAAAAAAAATAGTCTGGTGACTCCCGGAATTATAAGCCGATTTCCGTATTTGTTATGTGTTCTTCGATTTTGTAGTGCCAAGTGCACTTTTAGGCCCATAAAATGTAAACAGCGCTGAAGTTTTCGTCTTTACCAGCGTTCGGCACCGTGTTAAACTTTAAAATGCCTGGTGCTAATTGCTCCATATTTTTTTTCTTGTGACTATGATTCGCGCATATTTATTCTGTTTTAGAATAGAATCATACCGAAAGCTTAATTCTGTGAAGAATCTTCTTATTTAATAAAAGCCATGTTCTGTGGGTTCTGAACGGCTGCTCGCAGCTGCATTCCGGCTCCCCCACAGAGTTGATAATTTGCTGACGGGCGACCCTGAGGAATTTTTCACGGGTTAATGACAAGTCTACGAAACAGTTATTAATTATTCATAAATTTTGTTTTTTAAAATTTATACTTCAGACTTTTGACAAGACCGCTAAAAAAAGTTAAAGATTTGTTGATAAAGTCATAAATATTTCGATTATCTGTTACCATCATGGTTGCAATAGACAATGTAAGGAGAACTTAGACGTAAATTTATAGTGTCTTTATTATTGACAAAGTGTGTTCACTATCATCGCAAAGATACTAGCTTCTAGATATATGTTTATACAGGACATCCAGAGCCTCAAATCGAAGAATTGACATTTCTTATAAACACTAACAAAGTGGACTTATGTTTGCATTTATCTTGTTACGGATAAAAAAATTGTGTCTACCTTGCTTTTCTCTTTTGCTTATACGCGATAGGAAAGTAGTTTTTCATCTCCGCATTCTCTCCATATAAAAAAGCAAATCTATCAACTTTGATACGCTTACTTGCTTATTTTTTAAAAAATAAAAAAAGCACGGAGATGTATCTGTTTACTTTTTTTAGGAAGCTGAATAAGCGCAATAAGCAAAAACCAAACTTTTTAACCAGACTTCCTAAATAATACAAAGAAAACTATACATGAGACGCGCGCGGGCTTTTTCTCTACGTTTTTGAAAAGAAGCGCACGCTTATCTTGCTTTCATACCTTCATCCCACCCTGAATGTCGGTGTTTTGGTTTTCATCCGCAGCATGGACAATGTCATCCCCAGGACTGCGAAATTTTCATTTTGGCACTATAAAATGGTTGGTTGGTACCTAGAGAAGATTCTTGTTCCGCTCCGGTGTGAGGAACCTAACAAATCTTAGGGACTAAGCACTAGATATGTAAAAGTATGACTACGGGATGTTTTTGTTCCTTCTTGCTTTACTTCTCGTTATAAAATTGCTCCCAGATAATTTTGAGGATTGCTTGTGACCAGAATGTGTGTACCTCAACCTGGATTGTCAGAAAGAAAGTAGCCCTGGGGACAAGATTGCGTATACCTGCAGACAAAAATCCACGACAAATAAAAGTATTGCAACAAAAATTTAATATTCGCTTATTTATAATAAATTATACAATAAATTCCAATATCGTTCACAGGACTCCTTTTTCGCTTTCTGATATGCGACTAGGGCGCATACCAGAAAGTAAAAAGAAGTCCAGGGACGAGATTACAATGAATTCTTTACAGTGTCAAATATCTGATAAACAAAATTAGCTTATATGTGCAAACCCGCTTCGCTGGCTAAATGCGAAGCAAACAAGGCTCGAAAACCTAAAGCAAAAATATGGAGATACAGCAAGCTGCCTGAACGTTTGGCTTAACGTAGAATATGGAGGATCACAATTAATTGTTATTATAAATCAAAAAACAATTAAGATTTCCACAGAAAAGCGTACTTACAAACGTGACATGTGACATCTAGCATTTCTAACTCATCTAATCTGGCAAGATGTTAACTCAAGCAAATTAAAATGCATTTATTTATAAGTACAAAATTATATTATCGTGCAAATAGATTTAGCGAGTTAAGGGGATTTTAGGCTTTGAAACTAAAAAAGTGAAAATGTTTCAAGGCTTTTTTGTAGCGCATCATATTTATAACATAACGAAGACGTATTTTTAAAACTGGTGAGGAAGAGAAAAATAACTTATATAAGTTTGTAGTGGTCCAGAGAAGTTCTATTTGATTTGGCACCCTCCCCCACTGTGTCACTTTCTAAATCGTCATCAAACACACCAGAATCTCGATTTTTTGCTTCTTTCTTTCTTCTCGTCCGCTCTAAAGTGAAAAATTTAACGGCTCTTGGAGGAGGTGGAGACAAGGAGTCAGTTGATTGTGCGGGTATGGATATTTTACGTTGCATGACCGTATTATTATGGCGTTCTTTTAAATCTTTGATGGAATATTCACTACCTGCAGAGGATATACCACTGCTAAATGATTCTGTGTTTTTAACCATAGATTCTTTAGCATCCAAATCATTGCTATCAGTTTCATCTAAATCCAGATATTTTGTCTCACTTTTGAGTTCTTGAAGTTCATTCACCAAATTGAGACTATCTGATTCGTTTATATCAACAGTTTCACTAAGAGAATTTCTATCCACGCCAGCTGTCACATTTTCGGACCAAAATGTTGCTTCAGCTGAACTAAAATTTGCACTTCTTTCAACTGAGAGCATTGTTCTATCCAAACTTTTTGTTTTTGCATTCCTTTTATGTTTCTTCAACTTGAGAACTTTTTTCCCCTTACGTTTGTTTTCATTTTCTGTTTTCGGTGCGTCATTCTCAACTTGTGCTGTACACGTGTCTGCATCTGATTCTGATTTGCATCTTATAACTTCTTGAAGGGGCGATAAACTTTCTTCAGCTATGGACGTTTGAAGTAATTTCTCATTTAAAGAGTGTGATTTGAGCAAATTACTTCCAGTTCGTTGCAAAGAATCATGGGGAGCAAGAAGATTACTATCAATCCCATGATACTCTTCTTCGTTTGTTTTTGCATATTGCACACGAATTTGTAAAGCTTCAGTTTTGTTTAAAAGCAAGCTTTGAGTGCGGGGCATAAGTATAGTATCTTGATTTTCACATTCTTCGTCGCATGTATGCGATCGATGTCTGTCATTTAAATTAGTTGTAGAGGCTAACGCTTCCATATCTCTCTTTGCGATTTCATTGTTCGTATGCTCATTTAAAAGTTGAAGAATGTCTCTATCCATGGTTAAATCAGATGGAATACATCCCATGTCGTCTTTTGCTAATGGATCCGCAGAACAGTTGTGAAGGAGATAGGATACAACGTTGAAGTTTCCCCCTGTTAGTATATGATAACAAATCATAAGAAAGAAGTAGTGAGAATATACAGAATCGTTGTTCAAACGTTGTTGGGTGGAATTGACCTACCTAAAGTAGCTGCATGAAGACTTGTCCATCCAACAGAACTTTTCGTGTGTACACTAGCACCGTGTTCTAACAGTAGATCAACATATCTTAAGTTTCCTTCCAAACAAGCAATGTGCAGGAGTGTCAAGCCTTCGTCATTCTTTATTTGAAATAGTTGCTGCTTTTGGTACTCCCAACGCAAAATGTATGACATGCTCGCTATGTCATCTGTTTTTAAAAACTGATGAAGCTGATCAAATACAAACTTTCTACGAGACATCTTCCAATACCTTGTTTTTTTCTAAAACGAATATAAAACCAATAAAATTAACATGATACGAAAACAGAAGGGCAGATTCCATGGGAAATTCTAGACCATGTAATCAACCCCTAACTAGTTTTAGATTTCTAGTTAAAAGCAGAATACTTTTTCATATCAATAACGCTATTTTTGTTTTTCAAAAAACAATCAGCTACTTATAAAGTAATCGAGGAACGAGCTGTTAAAATTGGCGGCAAAAGGTTAGAGAACTGCTCTTTAATAATTCGAAGCGATTTATTTTGATAAACACATCAGTTCGTGTTTCTGACTTTATTTAACGGGTAAATTTATTGACATAACGGTATACGGTGTTAAAGTAACAGTCATCAAGTGATGTGTTCATAACACATCTTGCAGAAAAAGATGAAGTTGGTATCAATAAAAGTACGATATCAACACGGAAGGTTTTATTAAAGTGGAGCCAATAAAGTTATTGCAAATTTTAAAAAATGTTTTAAGTACTGTTTTACACCAGCACCCCTCTTATTGAACGATTATCCTCTTTTTCCCAGCTTTCTGGTATACAAAGAGGCTTACTTAAATAACGTAATCATATCGAGAACTGTTTGTAAACAATGTTTTATTTCAAATTATTGAATTTAACTAGCCGTTAGCCGTTGGAAAAATCCATGAGAATTCTCCCGTCGTTCAAATATTTACCGCTTCAATATTTTAATAACAGGCAAAATACTAGTCGAGACTAGTCATGAGCCTGTGAATATCCGTGGTAATCGTTAAAAGTATATCGCATTTGCAACTTTGATCACAGATTTTTCGTGTATGCTTAATACGAAATCGGTTCGCCTGATAACGTCTTTACCTCTGCTTTAATAATATGCCTGTATTCTGTACTGTGGAAACACGAAATAGCAAATGCGATATATTTTTATCCACTTTGTTGCTGAACTTCTTGGCTTGGTATATCTGTGGTGTTCTCTACGGGCTGGCGGCTAGTATGAATATAAGAGTATTGTAAACGTAATCACTGTCAACTTTTTATTTAACGAAAAATAGATCCAACTAAACGAATGAGCCACAGTAATAAGAGAAATGAGAAATAAGGACTAATTTGTACGTGATTTCGTTTTTCAATGCACCGGTCACATATTAGCACTGGTGACGAAGTATCATTCCAAAGAAACTGTAGAGATTGCGACAAAGTAAAACCTGTGCCAAAAATAAAGCACAACTGGTTGCCAATACCTCCAGAAAAATAATTCCATAAAAAATTATCTTGTTATAAAAATCTTCACAAAAAAAACAATATGGTTACCTTGTGTGACTGGTAATTTTTTAAAATGAATTTTAAATTTCAAAAAGCAGATATAAGTACTGCATATACATTGATCTAGTACATGCTCATTTAACCAACCTCGTTCCAAGGTCATCTTACCTTTTTGACCCTTAGGACTGAGGCGAAGAAACGGTGTTAGTCATCAAGTAAACGACAAAGGCTCTGGCATCAGGCATTTTATAGCCCTTATAAAAAATGTATTTCGTGAAACTAATACAATCATTATTTTAACACCTCGTTACACACAGCTTCTCTGAATTTTCATTACATGCTTACCTAGAAAGCAAAACAACAGGGAAAAAATAAAATCACCACTTTTCTCAAACCGGCTTAATTAAAACATACCGCATGAATTTCACGAAAAGTCATTATAATTTATAAAAATAAAACTTTTGCATATCTCTAATACTTTTCTAAACACCATTTAAGAATTCCAGATATGGAGACAAATCAAGTAAAGAAAACGTCATCAAAGTTAACTCCGAATCTCCAAAACAAACAACAAGTCAATACATGATCATAAATTGAGCATGAGAAAGTTTCATACGGCTAATTTTGTGTAGTAAGCTTACTGTACAATTAAATAGCTGGAATAACTCGACAATTTTCTTTTGAGTGGGATAAAATAGATGATTGTTTAGATCTACTTTTTCATTAACGCTGCAATTCTGCTCTTCTCCACTGATGTTGTGTTTTTATGAAATATTACGGCCACCTCAAAAAAATAAGTCAGTTAATATTCACATTAAAAAATTTCCATTTACAAGAACATGATTTCTCATTTTTAAGAAGCAGTCACGTGATTTACGCACTTCATTATTTTTATAAAGTATGCGTTCTACGCTTAGGAAAATTGAGAGCTAATTACGGCCCAATAATGGACGCCCACACATGCACATAAGAAATGCTGAGATAGCAAAAAATATTTTTTGCAGGTTACTATTTAAACTTTGAAGCAAAATTCAAAAAGCTTCGAATCGAATCAAGCTGATGGCTAAAGTTAGACCGTATCTTATAAAAAGCTGCTACTGTTAACATCTACAACATGCTCATTATGCCTGTCATAACATATTGTAGTCAAATTCACACCAGCAAAAAGAAAACGCAAATTGATAAACTCAAATCAATCCATAACCGAGCCTCTTTGATCATTGGTAAAGTTAAGGTCCCGCTAAAAAGTCCCGAATGTTGTATCAAAATGAACAACTGCTTATTTGTAAAGAAATGCATCGACAGAAAGTTGTGTGAAAATTCGATGGATATTTTAAATTGATGAGTCATACAAAGATCGCTAGAGGCAAAAATGCGTTACTTAAACTGCCCGGTTATTTTGTTTTTATTGTAAGTGTCCTCAAATTTCATTAATTAGTTACGCTAACGATGGCGGAAATCTATAAAATGCACGCATTTTTGATAATTTTATCAAGCTTTATATATGCTTAAAAGACCGCAAATTAGTTAATAAATTCTCTAAAGTTTCAATCTCATAATTTCAGTCATGTTTTTTACAAATTTCGTGAAGCTTAAAAGATATTAAAAAACATTGTCACACCTCAATATACTAAATATGAAAGAAGGTTTCGTGCAGCTGATTTCCATTCATATTTACTTTTTTCAACTATATGCAACAATTTCGAATGAAATTATTTAATAACCTATCCAATTCATTGATTACCGTCTTGTCTTTCTCCTCAATGCACATTCAACCGAATTGTAATCTTCGGATTAATCAATCAACAAAGTATCTTATTTATTGATTGATTTGTCGAACTGGTTGAAACCAAATCCCCTCCGCCAGTACTTCCGCCTCTACACTAAAAAACGGGTTAAGGAAAACCCCGATTTATAACAACAGCCAACATATTTTTGCGATGTCTTTTTCCAGTTATTGAAAAAAAATTTAATTAAATCCTGATTTACAAACCGACATATTTTCGCCATATTTTCCAAATTGAAAGTCATTAAAAAAACGTTAATTAAAAAAGGATTTATTTTCTAATTTTTACAAAACGTACAAATATTTGGATATAAAAAACTTTAAAAAATATTTTCTTATTCTAATCCCCACTTTTATAGATAAGATAAATCTTTATTAAAAAAATTTACTACTTCGAATAATATTGATTAAGAAGCATCATGATTATTTTCGCCACTAAATCCTACAACGTTTGTTCACGTCTTAATAATGGTTATTGTCGCCACTAATCCTGCATCGTCTGTTCAGGCCTTAATAATGTGTACCGTCTCAAATAATGGTGCGACCAAATGTCTTTTAAAATCTCCTCCTCAGATGGTTCACGATATTCCGCGCGAAACCACTCATGAACACGAAAATGACGGCTTGTCTAAAAATACATAAATTGAGGATCAGAAAACATAAAGGCATTTTACATTGTAAAAAAAATCACTTTACATACTTCTTCTGTATGTGCGAATTTTCTTTTTTTATGCTGTTTTTTTTTCACTAAGTTTGTTTTATCCCACTGAGTGATAAAAGCCTAAAAAAGGAAATAACCCATCTTTAATTTCAAACTGTTCATCATTTACGCATGCGCAAAAAATTGACGACACGAGGTATACTTTAATGGTTTACCTCGATAACCAATGCAACGAAGAGGTTAATACAAACAACAACCGAGACAAGCCACCACATGACAAAATACAGCTGCGTATATCTACAAAAGACCCAAGAAACTTTCACGCGCTTCTACTAATAAACTAATCGTAACTTTTACGATCAAAAACTTTCACGGGAAATCTTTGCAATGCGCAAGCATTTGTAATTAGTCACAAAGATATTACTTGTTTAAATTAAAAAAAGGATTTAAAAGATACAAGGGATAGACTTTCCCTTCAGCAGGTCATTCAGAAAGCACTTACTGAGAAAAAAAATGTTGGACAAAAGTGACGAAATTTTATGGAAGGACGAATATTTTGCTTGACGAAAATTTTGTCACACGAATTATGTTTTAAAAAACTTAATTCTATAGTTTTTACAGTGTACTGTCTACATAGAAAGCACTGAAAAAAACTTAGGTAAATTTTGCAAAAATGGACAAAATCTTCTCTAGGTAACAAATATTTTGCCCAAATATTTTTCTGATAAGACTATGTACTCGCGTACGCAAACGAATTTAGAATTTAAACCTCAACATTCTCGAATTGAGCCAAATTCCACGTGTTTGGCTGCTATACTTTCAGATTTTAAAGGCGAATTTGTCATCCTACTTACCTGCTATTAGTGGTTTTGTTGTAGGCATGTAGAAAAACAAACCAGTTATTTACCACCATAACATCCCACAAAATAACCAGTGAAGCCTGTAAAAAGTATGTTAACTTAAACTTAAAGAGAAGAGCAACAGAAGGGAAAAACACAAGGCTGCAATATGTATTGTGTTATAAGGTGCATACTTACTGCGAAGTCATCAAAATTGTTTGCATAATATTGAAGTTGTTCATACGAACCACACCAGCTTGTGTTATGTTCATTAATACTAAAATATATAAAATATTTATATTTGAAATCATGGAGGTCATGGAATATTTTATACTAGTCGGTGGCCCGTAGATAAATTTACGGGTTCTCCCGTCCTATTTATACCGCATTGCGTGCGTCTCGCTACTTGCAGTACCGTTTCGTGTGACAGACAGACGTATACGGGTATTATAATATAGAAAGAAAAAAATACAAGAGGTATATTTACTATGCAGTTAAATTTTGTGGTGGTTGAGGGCTTTTTCCTTCGAACAACATCATTCCCAATATGGCGAACACGTAATATATCAACTAAAAATAGTGTTAAAAAATTTGCGACCACAGTAAATCTGCAAATGTTTTTAAAACACACTCTTCTTCCTCTTTTTTCATTTGAGTCTCATGATTTGAATATTCAGAAATTGAGCCTTGATGATGATTTTTATAAAAATTTCTTATGTAAAGTTGTACACACGTTGCTTAATAATTTCATTATTTAGGAATAAGTTAAAGCTTACTATCACAATACCACCAAAAGCCCTCATATTTTTCATAAGGTCAACCAATGTGCTTGCAACCATAGAGAGCGGCTAAAACAAAATTCTGAAGTCAGTGAATACACATGTCATCTGTAAAAAAATAATGGTCAAACGCACTAGATAAATTTCTTACCTTGATACTTGGTATAATACGAAGTAGTCGAATGATAATTAACATGTTCGTTATACGCAGTAGATTGTACAATGACATAAAACTGTATTTCTGACTACGTGCGATTATTTCTTGCCTAAATAGATGATCCTATGTTACTCAAAAATATCTCGTGTCGAACATTATAAAACTTACAAAAATGTAAAAACGTACTTGGTTAGATAAGGAAACGGTCCACCATACATTGCGATGCAAAGAATTTCAACAATCTAGAAAAACATTATTTTACAAAAAGCGTAAAAAACGCTCCTTGGGAGCTTAATCAGAAGGACGGGGGTAGGGTTAGGGAAGATGTGCTATTTCAAACACTATTGAATTAAGTTACTGTCACGGAATTTGAGCATTTGCAATAAAGTGTATTGAAACGATTGTCTTGCTTCCAAAAAAGCGTAGGTGAAAAATTAAATTCTTATTTTGACGATTAAGGTGGATGGTATCTTTTAAATTAACAGTTGTCTTACCACTAAAAGCCATGTCACACCACTTTCAAACCAAACATTCTAAAATATTAGCAACAATACTTTGTATAGTTTCCTAGAAATTTATTTTTACATACTCCCCTATATTTAACGAAATAGAACAAAACACCTAGCTAGCCAAAAATTGATAGCAAATGTTATTTTTTGTAGATTTTGCGAGACCTTAAGTTGCAGATGCGGATGACATCTAAAAACCCTTTGAAAAAATTTTTACGTCACCAGTGTATTGTTAATTTAAAGCTTCGTTAACTCCCCCGCCAAAAAAAATGTTATTTAGCCAAAATTGTCTTAAAAGAAATAGGCGTGCTCAACAATGTCTAAATTACAGTAATAAGTACAACCCGGTGTGAATACAGCTTTCGATTAAGCGATATGGCAGATTAAAGTATTATGATGTCGAAAAAGTAAATAATAAACTCAAAAAGCACAGCATAGTTTATATATAGCATTACACGTGCGAAGCCGAGTCTCCAGGAATGATAATTACCGGAAGCTAACTGTATATACAGTTCGCCTCCGGTAACTCTAACACTGGATAACTCGAACTTTCTTCTCGATATATTTTCGTGGGTTCCTTGAACTTCCGTGATACTTTCTTATAAAAAACTACGGTTAACTTTAACATTCGTTAACTCGACCCATTTTTTGTCCTTCTAAGGCTAATATCTTTGGATAACTCAAAACTTTTACTCGAGAAAAGGAAATGAAAGACTAGATAAATATCAGATTTTAATTTTTTTGTTAGTTTTTATTAATTTCAAATGTTATATACTTAGATGTTGTCTGTCAAGGAAAATTCAATTTACATGTGACTTGCACGTCTTCTCATCGCCAAGATAGCACCTTTTTCCAGGAACTGCTGCTTCACCACTTGAAAAAGTCGCTTTAACTCTAACTATAATCTTATTTTCGATTAAGCTCGATTTAACAGGAGCTTCTTTTAACTTGAACATTCGTTAAGCTAAACTATTCATCTCGGTCCCTTGGGAGTGGGGGGGTTACCGGGATTTAACTGTAAATATTCGCATGTAGATAACTTACTTTGTGCGAGAAATATCTTTTTGGTCCGATGAAATACATCATTAGTATCTATAAAACAAAATTTAAACCATGAAAATAAGAAGGGTTCTCTTAAAAAGAAACTAACTTCCTTGACAACAAATCTCTGCTCGCAATTAAATTACACCAATCACTAACAATACCTGTTCTATGGCAAAGTAGAAGATGAAGCAAAAATTGAAAATCTAAAACAGATAGAATGTAAATATCAACACAATGTACGCAAAATGAGATGAACCAACAAAATGAAGTTTACAAATGTGAGTAACAGATTAGGCTTTGTCTATCACATTTAAATAAAAATTAGTGTAATATGACTAGTTCTTTACAATATATAACCTGCCAGGTTTCGTCACTGGAAGTTATTTGGATTTATGTACGTACAGACAACATGGAGTGACCAGAAAAAGCATTGTTGACCGACGTTGCTAGCTCAATCTAATAAAAAGAAAGATGAAGTCAATCACGATACAATAATTCAACATACTGAAGATGTTACAAAAATCACTTACAGTGACAACAAACACATTCACCAAAGCCATGAAATCCCCAAAATATTGAAAATAATCATGCAGAAGGATTGCTTGGATTTGCTTTAGAACTGGCCTTTGGAATTGACGACAAGGATATCGCTAAAATAATTCAAAAATATATATATCAGTAAAGCGCTCCCATATGGCTCTGATTTTTTTTTCTGACGAAATAATTAGTCTTACTTTTTTCACAGAATCCGCGGACACGATGTCAAATAAATCTTGGAACTGCTTTGAGTTCAACGATGCCGTTGGCAGAGCTTCCAAATACTAGGAGAGAACAAAGTATTCTAATTGTTCGCTTGCTTCTAATTTGTTCGAATTTGTGGATTTTTACTTTCTTCGTGAAAAGGAAAAACTATAATATATTATAATAATACTATAATATAATAATAGTAATAAAATAGTGATAGTAATAAAAATAAATTGGATAACTTAGCTAAAATATTAATGTTTTCAGTTACCGCAATTCTCATGTTTAAAGCATAAACTCCGAGGCTAACTTACAACTTGTTTAGACAACACATGAAATCAATTTAATCATTTTTTTACTTTAAATTATCAAGAAACACCTGTAGAAAACATCACGTGCGATTTGAAAAAACAGAAAGATTGCACCACTGTATCAAATTATTTTTTATCTCTCTTGAAAGTAAATTATATTTCCCTTATCGTGCTTACTTACAACAGGAGAATGTATGTAGATATTAAACACTGAACAAACAAAGAAAATAGCTATTGGCGTAGTAACTTACTTCTGTCATTGCAGGCATATATCTTGATTTTTTGGAGAAACGCACACAATCTAACAGAGCTTTCGCTGCTGAAACATCGATACACGATCTGAATTCACGGAAAATAGAAACTTAAAGCTCTTAGGTAACGACGAAGATGACGACAGCAAGAACAATAACGACGACAACAACGACGACAACAACAACGACGACAACAACAACGACGACAACAACAACAACGACGACAACAACGACGACAACAACAACAACAACAAAAATAAACAAACAAACAAAACCGGGAAATCAAGAGATACCGACAATAAAGAAATTTTATCGGTAAGACAGTAATTTGTGCGTACCCAGGAGAAGCTAGTGGTGTAGCGTAAAAACTGCTTCCACGTAACACTTCAAATGCAGCCCGAACACCAATTCGTCTCCGCAGAAAACTACTTTGCATGGATTTCTACAATGAAGAAGATCTCTTCAAAACAACAACAGTTTTTTGAAACAAAATTTAGATATACAAAAGATATATTTCTTCATCGATGCAAAGTTTGGAGTGTATCAACTGTGTCAAAAATGTATTTTACAAAATAGCGCTTCCTCAACTTATTTTCCTCAACATAGTGAAAATCAAATCTCCATAAAGGCAAACTAACCGTGAAAGAACCTTTAAATTGATTGTATATAACAGCCAACAAAACATTCATAAAAAAATACATCCCTAAAAAAATAAAAAAATAAATAAATAAAAATATTTGGCTTATTGAAGAAAAAAATAAATAAATGAATGAATAAAAAAATAGTATACACTTACCAACTGCCAAAAAGAGGATGAAATATATCGCATAGAATCTGCTGTCGGAGTAAGCAGGCATCATCACTAAACAAAGTCAAAATATACTCTACTATACTGCAAAACTAGAAAACATATTGAAAAAAATCTTTCTTATCAACGATCAGCAAAATACAAAAACAATACCATCTGGATTATTTGCTGTTGTCAGCAAAACTATAAGCGACATTACGGCTGCTCCTAAATCATTAAAATATGCTTTTCCTTCTTTTGAATCATTTAGTTGATCAATGGAATGACGTTTACCCTAAGAAAAAAAAAGATTTTATAAAAAAATATATTATTGGTGCTAAATGGTGATAACATCTCACAAACTTACGCTGGTTGTATCTAAAATGGATGTCTGGTTATATAACATATCCTCTGGTGTAAACAGTACCATACCCAACATGGTGAAGAAATAAAGGTGCAAACACATCAGGAACAACACACTAAAGCAGCAAAATGTCATGAATTATTAGTAAATACATTTAATGTCTGAATTTTGGTGTCATTTAGCTTACACAATTGCATATTTTACGATGCCTAATGTTCTTGAAAGGCCCAACATCCTGTATCCAGGAGTAATAATGCTTCTAGACTGTGTGCCAGAAATTAATGCTGAATGTCTCTGATATTCCCCTGATTATAGAGCTTTTTAATTGATGCCCTTTCTGCTTTTGTTTTTTAGGCAAGCCCAGAGAAAAAACAACCGATGGAATTTGCCTGTGAACTAGTTTTTCCCTGATTCTGCAGAAATTTCATCAAATTTTCTTGATTTTTTTTAAACTTTTTTAAAGATATGTGATTTCCTTGACTTTCCTGACCTGGCAGACGCATAATTGCAATGGTATGGATGTTAATCGACAATTGTTTATTCGACTATCTATGTGCTATCAGCAGAAATATAACACTTAAAATTTTAACGTGTAAGCTATACCTAAGAATTTGTGGTATTGACTGTTGAATACTTTGAACCTGCAAAAAAAAATATTTGGAGGATGCATCACAGTTAAAATATATCATTAGGAAAAAATGTTCTTTTTCATAATAAAAACTTACAGTTTTCTTCATCAGGGAGGAGTGTTGAATTAAAAAGAATGGTCGGAGCAAACGTCTTATTCTCCATCTCTAAATAAAATGTTACAATTTTGCACTCTAATGAAATCATAATACAGACTTGGTGTATGAAAAAAACACCGTGCATATCTATGATCGATATGCAAATAAAAGGCTTGCTACTGTTTTCAGGAATAAAAATCCTCATTTTTTCCATGGAAACTTACAAACGTAGAATAAAAACTATTCACGAATACCGAAACAGGCTACACGTCGAATAAAAAAAAATATAATAAAACATTAAAAAATTAAAACGTGAAAAAAATATTAAATTCTTCTCTTTTCCCTTATTTTCCCTGAACATTTTAAACTTTTCCAATTCCCTAATCTGGTGGCAACTCTGGTTGGAGAGGTAATTCACATGGAGGCGATATCACTCTGCAAACAAATATCGCCACTTCAGCAGAAATATATACCCAGCTACGTTTAGTTTGGAGTCAGAGCAACTGGTTAAAATTGAATTTGATTCCAGCTAATTTAGCACCATTTTTGTATATTTCCTATTTTGAGTATTTGATATGACATACTCCAGCATAAAAACTAGAATTCAACTATGATCACATGGCTTAAAGGATTAACAGGTCCTTATTTTAAGAACAGTTTGGGCCACTGATCAAAAGTTTGGCAATAAAATGACATAAAATGAAAACAAAATTTCCATGCAAAGACCCGCGTGTTTCTCTTATTTCTAACAACTATAAAAAACGTTTTTGATCTCTTTAAATTCAATGACTAAGCAACAGTTTATTAAAGTTGATGAAATTGGTTTAAACTTCCTTCGTTACATACTTTAATATCAAAGAATTTCCATGATCAATCAACATCCGAATCGCGAAATAAAATTTCTGTGAAATTAGCTCAAGCGTAAAAAATCACGCAACTTTTTTTATTTGTTGATTCACAAAATCTAAAGCATGTAAAGTGTTCAGATTTTCCAGATATAAATTATCATGAAATCTTACGTTTTTGAAGCGTAGAGCAATAAAAGTTCCTGGCAAGCAACCACATATGTTCCATCGTAACTTATGAAAAGCACTTTGTTTTAAACGCTTTTTAAATGCTTTATAACATATCTTTATTTATTCCTTTTTTAATTCGTTCTATGCGTCACTGTCTCTGCTTTTGCTTAAACAATCTCTCTGAAAATATTTGCTTTGGCTGAAAGTGTTTTTATCTAAGCACTTTTTTCTTTAGCATCAATGAAAGCAACTTTATGTAGTCTTACCTCAATCCTATTTATCCTTTTTTCATGGTGGCAACAAAATCCTGCTGCAATTTTTAGTTCTTATCAGACTGTTTTGTACCACTTTTTTCGTGATAACAAAACTAGTTAACAGAAGCTTAAAAGAAATCATGTGTTCATCTCCATGTTCGTGAAGCATGTTCACATCCAATAAAATAATTCCATATATAATTCTGATGCCTTTTCATGCACAACACTAGAAAATTCCAGAAACAAAATTTTCTAGTACCAATTTTCTTCAAGTATTTTCTAGTATTTCAAGCTGAAATGACCTTGAGAGTACATAGATTCAGCAAGGATCTTTAGCGTAAACATTGACAAACTTACGTCTTCACAAACAAGTCCAACTGATACAAACCAATCTATGTATGTTATGATTAAAACAACAGCAGAAAAAATCAACCAGGGATTCTTTTTCGCATGCTTACGTCCGACCATTAAAAACTACAAAAAAATAAGATGTAGCTAATAATTGCTCAGTATATGGATCCTTTGATACATTTGTGTAATACACATCTTAAAAATAAAAATTTACATTCTGGTACAGCGACTGTGTTTCTTAGTGTTGCCAAAGCAAATAATAAAGCCAATAATAGATTTATCCTGAGGGAGAAGTAACAAACAACAACAAAATGGCAGCAGTGAAAAAACAGATGTGAAACTTACCTTAAATAGCAAATCTGCTGTTAAAATAACCAAACACAAGAGTTCAATGGACTCTGTCAAACCACATGGCAATTCTTTCCGAGCTTGTCCTTTGCGAGGGTCAGAGGATTGTCTAAACCAAACAAACAATTTAGATATCCATTTAAACTGCAGTATTGTATACTTTAAAGTTTCGCGAAAGAAACTTTTGCAATTTCATAATTTTGGCCTAATGTGCGAAAGACAAGTCCTGCAAAAAAATTTAAAAAAGCTGGAACGAGAAAGTTTTTCCCCTCAGAATGTATTGAAATATGCCTTTCACGATAAGTTAATTTTCATTCTTTTTTTAATTCTTCAGTAATTTCTTTTATAAATAAAATACTTAAATACTTAATAAAGTTATTTCCCTCAAAAGTTTACTTTTGTGGAATTTTCTTTCTTTAAAGTACTCCTTGGTTTTAAGTCTTACTTTAAAGATGTTGGTGTCTCCAAAAATGCCAGCCCTAATAGGATTGATATTGTAAATCGAAGCGACCTGAAAAAAAAACAAAAAAAAAACAGGAAATGAACTTTTTACTCCTGTTAACATGTTTATAAATGAATTACTAACATACCATCTTACTGGTTTCGAATGATACAACCTGTACCTATATAATGATTTAACATCAACTTTGTGGTGAATTGAGCGATGCTGAAAATAAATTTTCACACTAGTCACAAACTAAAAAGTCAACAGATGCTTTTATAACAGAAGCGTAAAGTTGTAAAAATCTACCCACAGTGTAAACTGCTAATACATAAACACAAGTGCTATTTTTTTAACAATTTTAAGCTTTTCAAGTTTTTTTTCATTATAAATTTAGCAATATTGCAAGATCCAGATGCACACAGAGATAAACCATAAACTGTTTTTTTCCTCACATTTTATTTGCAAACCAAAGTCAAAGCAATAAAGTTTTGATCGGCTAAAATTATGAGATTTCAGTGGTTTAGAAATCTCAATTTCCCTTTTTTATCGACATGCTGACGACAGGCAAAATTATCCTAACAAAATGATACTTACCTCAATAGCATCTTCAATAAAAACTACAGCTTGCAGCAATCCTCGACTTTCCTTATTATCTAAATTTTTTAAATTGACTACATGTTATTACTCATCACTAAATAAATACCTTTAAAAAGAATAAGAAGAAAGAGTGCAAGTAAATAAAAATACTACACTAAATTTTAGTAAGGGTGAGTTTCCTATACGTTAGTGCGAGTGGGTGTCTGGAATTTCAGTATTGTATGTGAAAATGAATTTTTTGTTTCTACTACCTCAAAATGTCGATTTTTGAACTTCCTATCTTTAGTTAACATTTTATTTAGTAATTACACTTGTTCTTGCTTCTTGCTTTTAAGATTTTTGAGAATTTTTTGAAATAAAATACATTTCTTTTGTGGTAATGTACTAGTGTTTAGTCGTGAAGTGATCAGTTTTCTGTTATGCATATTGCTCATAGACATTAGGTAGCTAAATCATGGACAAACAATCCTTGTTTTTGTAACTCATACACAGCACACAAAAGTCAATGGTTGGTATCCCTTTTCGAACAACAAACATAGAAACATCAGAGTGATACCCAGAGCGTTACAAAAAAACTTTATACAAATGATCCTTATGCAATATAAGTCAAGAATAAAAGGTCAGTGCCAGGCAAAATGTTTGGTAATTTTCTCTTATTTGCAAAATCAAATTTGCCTTCAATAAAATAAGGATCCTAATGTTCTACAGGAAGTGCCCTTACAGAAGAAAAGAGAAGGTTGGAATTATCAATTTTTACAGACAGACTCTTTGATTGTGTAGTGCAGCAAAAAAGTATTTAAACGAACAATCTTTATCCAATAAAAGTGACAATGAACATTTATGTCAAGGTAGGAAAACATGAAAAACACAATTTTGGTAGAGATTTTAAAAACTTTTCTTGGAGAGGCTGATTTTTTCTTTTTTTGTTTTTGATTCGATAATATCTATTTTTTAGAGCTAGAGAAAAGCAGAGGTTGTCAATTTATTGCATTACGTTTCCTCCTTAAAGTTTGTTTTAGTATTTTTGCATACTATTTTTAAAGGTAGAGAGAAACAAAAGAAATATTTGAAAATAAGATGTTCATTGGATTTGGGTATACAGGAAAAAAATAACTGGCCAAAACATCTCAATCAAATATAAAATTTTTTTTAGAGAAATGTCTATACATAACACTTAAAATTAAAACTACCCTATCAGAAATATAAAATATACATGTGTGATATTAAATGACAAACTACAAGATTCTGTAATTGAGCACAAATGGAAAGATTGTTAGAATTGGAAAGACTTTTTTACAAAGAAAAACTTTCATAGCGTTGTATCACCTAAAAAATTTTTGTTTAATCTTATAATACTGTTTTTTGAAATTATTTATCCTTTCTTAATAAGATACAATGTTTTTTTTTAAGGTTTGGGTAAGGAGAATGGAATAATGATGTAAGATTTTTTTTTCTGAATTTTTTCGATTTCCCGAGCATATTTTATGCTTATTTGTTATCCAAAAACCCTTTTTTACAAAAGATATAGGAATGTTTTTTTGTAAAGAAAGTAAAGAAAACAATTTATATACAAGTGAACTATTCAATTCTTGCTAAATTTCTTTGACTATTGAAGATTATTTATTGTGAAACATAGTACCTGTGCCCGAGAAAAAAGAAGTGATTTAAAATCATTAAGATACATATAATAATTTAAATTTTACCTGTAGTTAGATCTTCTTGGGATGTAGTCAAACTTCCTTCGAAATCACTAGGGTCAGCAGTTGAATATAGTATGTCTTCATTCGATGAGCTAGCATATGGTGCAGTTGAGTCATAACGATCCATACCAGATTCACTGTCAGATGGTGTACTAGTGAAAAGCCTCTTTAGTCTGGGTGAACTGTTTGTTGGAGTCCTTAAGGCTGCACTGCCATATTTTGATTTGCTAGCCATTGGTGATTTTAAAAATGCTTTTTCATTTGCTTTAATTAATTTTGCTGCACACATCGATCCACCTAAAAGGAAAACCAAAGATTGTATAATAAACGACTCTAACTTATTTGTACTTGTCTTAATATTTTGTGATTTTCATCATCATCATCATCATCATCATTCTCGGCTTAACGTCCGTTTTCCATGCTAGCATGGGTTGGACGGGTATATTAATGACCCTCTTCCAATCTGATCTAGACTGTGTTAGATGTAAACTCAACTTCCTCTGCATCAAGTCTGTGCTTATAACCTCCTGCCAATTTTTTTAAGATTATAAACCATTGATTTGGACAATTTGCTGCGTTGAATGTATTTAGACCCTAAAAAGCAGTGACTATGCAATTGCAAAATACTTTGCAACAAAAAATTCATGCAATTGCTTCCTTTTGCCATAAGACCAAAAAATTATTAGTGTGTGTGTTTTTTTAATATTTACTTTGTTAAAATAACTATTAAAACTTAGATTATATACTGAATATTATACTATAACTTATCAAAACTTAGATTGTTTTTTTAACAGGACTTTTCTTATTTTTTACACCTGTCACAAACAATGCACAAAGGTAATGTCTTTGAATGGAGAAGTGAAACAGTGTTGTTACAGTTTTTTAAATCAACTTATACTAAATTTTGAAACTTTTTACAATCTTGTTTTGATATTTTCTAATAGGATCATGGTGACTGTCATAGTTTTCATGCAAACCAGTTTCTAAAGTCCCTTTTATAAATCTTCGTTGATTTTTTCCCTTTTCATTATCTTGTTTGGGGGTTTTAATACGGTATCACTCAAAATTTTTGCTTCCAATGATAGCATTATGATGGTTCTTAAATGATTTACAACAATGTTTTTATTTGCCATGATCCTGTTTTGATAGTTTTTAGATCAATGGCAATATTTACACTTCCTATGATCCTGTTATATATAATGACTTTGGATGATCTACAGCAATGTTTTTTTGCTTATAAAATGATTTTCGTTGCAACAAAAAAACAATTTATAACAAGTTGGAACAAATTTAAAACCATTTTTTATACAAATTTTTTAATTCGTTTTTAATTTGTATAGACCTCGTTTCAAAAAAATTATATGAATTGAAACATTATATTTTTGAAACCATTTTTGAGATAATCTAATGTATAAAAAATATGTTTGTTTACTTTTGTCAGACAACTCTCATAGTGCCATACATTTTGATATTTTGTATTTCTATATTTATGATATTTAATTCTGATAGGTAATTTTCCAAATCCAAATGTCACTTGCTTGTTGAGCAGTTTGTTAGGATTAGGATTTACATACACATGTTATTTTAATCATACATTTACAGGAGGTAGGGACTGCACTTATTTATTTGCTAAAATTCATTATATTTCCTACTTCACATTTATGCAAGACAGGTGAAAACCAGGGGGACAGTGTTTATTGCCAAAATGGAAAAAATGGAGGCTGAAAGTAAGGCAAGCTAATATTAAAAAGAAAGAATCTAATATAGGTTACATTTATATAGCTATATAAAGGATTTTTTTTAATTTTTCCAAAAGATTTTTTACTGACTGACTCCTTTGGTAAACAGAAATGTCATTAATGAAACATATTTTTAAGAAACACCCTCCTTCGTTATGAGTTTCAAATGATTTTAATTGCTATGAGATTTCAAATATCGCAAACTGGACTAAATATATATATAGAGTGCCTATATAGTGCCTTACTTTGACAGCTAGTTATTTTAAAAATTCAAAACGAAAGAACAAATTTATTCAAATTTTTTTTGAGGGGGAGACAAATTAATAATTTTTCCTTTGCAATAAAAAATTATTAATTAACTAGCTATATACATGTGTAAAACGAAAAGACAAGGAAAAACATGCTTAACTAAACACCCTCCTCTGTTGTGGACACAGTAATTGAAGAATTAAAATCGCAAACCTTTATAGTGTAGAAACAATTTTTTGCATGCAAAGTGTTGTACGCCTGGCCTCTTCATTGACGAGACTGCGAAAATAGGACCATATATCACATTTTATACCTGTACAGCAACTGTCTATTTTTTAGCTTGCTAATTAAAATTAAACGGCATCAAAAGAATGTATAATAAAAATGAATTATTATTTGACCTTAGTAAGACTTCAAGCTAGTTGCCAGAATGCCTGTTATGCTTTACCTATTTTCAGTCTTTTCTTTATCTTCTTCCCCTTCCGATCTTTAAGTTTATTTGTCGTCCAACTCTGTTTATTTTTATAAAAATGTCGATGTCAGCAAAATTGTGGTCAGTATATTTCAGATTTGCAGTCCTTGTAGAATCAGCCCCAATAACCAGTGTTTTTTAAGCCAGAATGATTTATTAATAATAATTTAAGCTCTTGTTAATAATTTTGATAAAATAAAGAATAATATACTATATAAATATAACGTTAGTAAAAAATCTACTTAGTTTAGTATTCATAATTTTTTATCAATTGGCCCTGCAGCAAGCCTGGGTTTTGTACAGGCGGGAGGGTCATCTATGGCTTCACTTGCCTGATTTTTGACATAAACAACTTTTTTGTTGTTGTTCAGTGAGAATGGACCACGTATAACGCGAGAAATTCTTGGTAAAACAAAAACGAAAGAGCAACGGGCGATGTAACAAAATAAACAGAACTTTAAAATTAACTTTTTACTAGATGAAACCACAAGGACCTTATAATCAATACGAGACATCACAATTTCCGTACTTCATAAAATAAGTCCTATTATTTATACAGAAGGCTTCACGTATTTATACATCTTGTTATATAAAAATATATGGCAGACATTCCCACCACAAAATACTAGGAGAGGTTTACTAAGTTATTTTACCGGTTCCAACTAAAGAGAAAGGCTCGGGACCAGGCTTACTGTTTCTTTTAACTGCTATAATGGTTGCAAAACTGTCATCAAAAGTGTAATGGTAATAAGATATTTTTTTTGTGTCTAACAACTGACAGGCAAAATATTCTTCTTCCTGTCTGTAACTTAGCAAAAAGGTTGTTTTTATTTCTCTTTTGTTTGCTGAAAGATAAACTATTTGTTGATGTTAATTTAATAGTTTGATGTCAATAGCATTTTATAAAGCTTTAACAACATCTTTGAAAACAAGGGACTAAAAGGGATGCTTATAAAATTACTTCACAAAATCCATACATAAAATTGTAAGAGGTGCTAAATTAAATACCTATTTGCACTTTCATTATTCAATTTACTCTAAAAAACTATTTACAGTAAACAGATAAAATATTAAAAACAGTTAATGCTGAACGGTCTATTTTAGTTATTTTGGTAACAAATAAAATGTTTTGTGGTCGAATTACAAAATTTCCAAAAAAATAAATAAATTATTTACTAAAGTTTCTGTTTGCAAAATGCAAAACTTTTGTGAGTTTTCTCATTTACAAAAGTTGCTGTACTTGAAGTATCACTCTGATTACATCATATACTAGTCGAATGATCTTTGTAAAATTCGGCTTCAATGGGGGGTGGGTAAAAGTTATGAAAATATAGGTTTATTGATATTAACTACCCATGCTGACTGTTATCTTTGTGGCTAAGTTATACCAGAGACTATAAAAGCGTGAATTGATCCTTTCTGTTTAACATCCAGCATGGAAATAAGATTGATATTTTTTGCAGTTGTCTAGTTAAACTCCCATAGCTAAATTGGAGTGTTAAATCTTATTGATAACAGTACCAGGGTAAATAATATTAATAATCTTTTTATCTCATCCATGTATACACAAAAAACAAACAGAAATTTGTTTGGTTGGTTGCTTCAAATGTTGATCAATGTCTGGTTGGAGCTTCAAATGTTGATCAATGTATAGGAACATGTTTTTGACAAACCGAGACAAACTGACAAGATATTTTAGTTTAACTCATTTTTGTTGACGTCATTAAGCTGTTGATTTGGAAATTTTGTCACATGCAGTTCCTATTTAGTCTGAAACTTCAAAGTGAAATGCAATGGCTTAACTAATTTTTGATTCTGATGTAAATCTCTGTAATATAATGTATGATTAAAAAAAAAATATAGAAAAAGATGTTTCTTAGATCAGCAGAGTAAGTTGTTTGATGCATTTAAAGAAAATGGATAAATTGGCTTAGGACTTTTCTAAATAGAGATAAAACTTAAGGAGTATTAGTATTTTGATAATAAATATGATTTATAAACAGTTTCACTTTAATTATTTTTATACCAGTATATTTCCAAGTGTTATATTTAGCACTGTGATAAATGCTTGTAAAGCATTGTAGCAAAAACACTGTCCTTTAATAAATTTTGCATCTTAAAATGCAGTGGTCTTTAGATAAGTGTTTCCTGTGTGTAACATTTTATTTTTTAATTTAAGACATAAAATTAAAATACAGTAATTTTTATTAAATTGAAGTGGGCTGTTTTCTTTCTAGAATAATGTTTTATTGAGAGGACAAAAGTTTTTTTACTCATAGCCTCCTTTTAAAATAAACACGAACCTGTAATGAATGCCTCCCCCTCATATCTGACACACCTAAAATATGTTTTTTTTTGATAAACTCATTTAACATTTATTAGAGTAAATACTGCATTTATGCCTATATTAAAGGAGAAAACCAAAGGTAAAGTTAACTTAATAGTACAATCACTACCTTTTATGATGGTGACTAAAACAGATTGGATTGGTAATTTATAAAATAATAAATTGTTTGTGTTGAAATGACCAACATTCTGAATGATTTTCTTTCTGGTTTTAAAATCAATTTTGGCAAATGGTTGTGATAATGAAAAACAATGATTATTACCTAATGCACAATTTAAAAATTTGTCATGTTAACACTTGTTGATGCGTATTTACAAGTTGTTATTCAACATCTTTTATTAGCACTTCTTGGTGAAGGTTTTTTTGGAAAGACTTTTTTTGATGAATTATGTGCTGCCCACTCAGGTTTAAGATCAATATAACTTTTTTTTGTTTGTTTTAGCACAAAGAACAGGATCAGTGATTAGTTAGAATCATACTTGGAATTCTATTTTATTTTATATAAGTGTTAATTCATATGTTTGAACTTTAAGTTTCAACATGCAATATGCATTTGTTAATAAATAAAGATGGTAACACTGAAATTTGTTTTAGAATAAAAAAATTGCACAGTCTTATTGCTAATGATGTGCTTAATTTTCCTAATGACCCATTAGTGCTATGTAAAGAGGAAATCAATTAAAGTTTTTATTCAAGTGTTTAGGTGTAGCGGAATGTTAAATGTGATAATATTTTCTCTTGAAGGACAAACATTGTTTGAAGAAAACACTGTATACTGATTCGACAAAAACCAACTTGATTTAAAACAGGTTAGCCAATTTTTTGTGTTAATTTAAATTTTAAAGATAAAAAGATATTTTTTAGTTTTTATACCTCCATGTGTTGTGAAAAAATACAATTTTGACTTTTTTTTCAGTAAAATTTGAAATAATTTTTTAGCGTTTTTGTTATTTTAAGCTGCTAAAAATGGTGCAATCCTTTTATATTTAAAATCATGTTATTAAAACCTAATATTTCAGTTGTTAGGAATTATAAGAGACATTATTTACTTTGTTTCTTTGGTGTTGCTAAATAACTCTATTGTACGAATTCAAATATTTGGATGTTTTCTGTAAACTACTGTGAGAAGGAAAGATTTAAACAGTTTCTTTAAATAGATTGAATAATATTCTCATGTTTCACCATGTCAAATGCACTCCCAATTTTTTTTAGTTTAAATATTTTTCTTCACTCATTTTTCTGTTGTTATGTTCTTTGTCTCCATATAGTTAATAAAAGAATGAAATGCTTTTTTTTATTGTTTGCATAATTATTGATTGTTCATTTTTGTGTTTCAGTGTGATCTTTTCATAAAGAAAAAAAGTTAGTTATAATTCTTATGTGTTAAAAATATAAAATACACAATTTGAAAATTTTGATATCTTCAGCAGTATCTTGATAGCTCATTTTTTGTTGGCTTATAAATGTAAGTTGAACATCTTGTAGTTATTTTATGCAACGTTTTTTATTTACAATTTACTTTATTTTTTCTAAAAGTTACCCGACTTATTTTTTGCAGTGGGAATGTGTAGATATGTAAGCTTTGAGCTTCTACAAAAATATTATTGTTTGTTCAATCTACTGTTAAGTTGTACATTATTTTCAAACTGAGTAATACTACATCACATTTTTACCAGGTGAAATATATACGTCATAAAAAACAAATTATTAAATTGTACATGTGTAATATTTGAAAAAAATATGAATTATAGATTTATAAGCTAATTTTGAATGAAATAATTGAATTTAGAAAGTATTTTAAGTTATTCCTTGTTAATTTTTGATGATAAGTGGAAGAAGTGGTTGCTATAGGATGAAGCCGTTGTTTACAATCTATTTATTTGAATATGAAATTAAATTGGATGGAGAAATGGTGAAATCAAAATTATGTGGATAGCTTATGTTAGTGTGTTTTGAACTTAACTCAATCGCAAGAAATATGGTTTTATTAGAGCTCCTTATAAGTTTTATGAGGTTTTGAATTCAGCTAGTATGAAGTTCTCACACAGTACTGGAGCTGATTTGTTTTGGTTAGCTTCTACTGCTGACTCCTTCACTTTTGTAGAAGAACTGACGCGTTGCACACATGACTTTCTTACTGGTTAAGTTAAAAGTATCAGCATAGCTAAATATTTCTTAGTTTTTTTACAGGCGTACTTACTAAGAATGTATTAAAATGCTTTTCGTTTAATGTCTGCTTAATTTCGAAAAGTTTTAGAATTTATCAGATTCTTAATGAGTAGGATTTCATATATTTTACCATATTTTGTAATATCCCTCTTATTTTCCATTTTAAATGTTTTTAAATGTTCAAAAATTTCAGAATATTAGACTTCTTCAACTCAAAACATGGTTTAATATCATGTAATTTTTTTTTTTCACATTGTTTCCAAACATGCTTTTCTTCTTTAATCACTTACTCGGTTAATAGCATCTCATTAAACTGCTTTAGAATTGGTGATTTTTTGATTGTTGCAATTTTCTCTTATATAAGAGCATAGCTGCAGAAATAAACATACACCATATTTTGTTTCTACGACATTAACATTAGAATGAATAAGATGGTTTTTTTTTATGTAACGTGTTTCTGTCAATTAGATCTTATCCACTGATAACTCCAGTTGGTAGTGAATGGTGGTCATTTGATAGTTCTTAATATAGCAGTCTTATATAACATTTAAATTGCAGTTGACATGACAGACTCGTGTTTAAATAAAGCAGCAAAAAAGCTTTTAATTTCATTTCTTTGGTTGTATAACATAAACTTAAATTAAATGTGATGATTTCAAGACATCAAAATATTTACCTAATTAGAAACATTAGAGAATGCATTTTATTATGAGTTTCTGCCGAAATGGTTCTAATTTTTACAATGTACCTGTGATCAGAAGCGATGTTATAGTTAAAAGAAAAAGGAATTTCGAAAGGAAAATAAATACAAGGGTAGAAAAACTTCTTATTCTTACTTGAATATAAAAAGTCTTTGAGATGACTCTCAGAGATGAAGCTTCATAAAACTACAATGGAATATTATTTTTACTGTTGAATTTTTCATTTTCTTCTAAACAAAGTAATTTTTTCCAGTAATATGTGATAAACATCCTAAATGTTTCACATGTTCGTTAATAATCTCTTTTTACACTTCTTGTGTTCAAGCATTAATACCTAAAGTAGTTATTAAGAAAACTTTAAGATACCTCAGATGGATGTAATTAGAATTTTTTTTTCCAATAAAAAACACTAATCTATCTGCATGATAATATGTGTTTTTCTGAATTTTGATTATATGTCTATACTGTAACCCTGAAGTAAGTTAAACCATGATTATCGCTATGGCAACAAACGCACCAAGTTCACACTTACTAGGAATCATTATTGAAAACAAATACAAATGTTTTTTATCTTTATTTTTAGACGAATGATAACAAATTCTTTTTTACATGAATTCTGATAAATTTAAACACATAATTTAAAATTTCCGTAAAGCATGATGAAAGGAAATTAAAAAATTTGAAACACTTAATTTTTATTTATAGCACAGTTATTTATTTATTTCATGACAGTATCAAAACATGCCTCATGCTACCATGGTTGACCACACTCATTGTCACGTTTGTCGCAATTCATAGCTACAGCGTGATGCAGACATGACATTTTCCTCGTAGATTTTGAATCGATTTTATTTTTGTTCATTTAACTCCTCTTTCTACAAAATCTCTTCATTATTACTATCCGACTTTAAATTTGTGAGTCAAAAATGGTAGCTGCAAATTGCAAAGGGATTATTTCCGTTGATTTTTCCACCTGCTGACGATAAGTTATATTTGCAATGGCACAATTTATGATTTGATTACGTAATAATTTCCGAATATATTGCTATGTTAGTTAACTTTATAGATGGTATGGGAATTAAATACTTTTCAAAATGGTTTTATTTAAATACATCATCTTTGATTTCACTTGAGATATATATTTCTTCACACAAATGCCGCAACATTTTCTATCTATGATTTTAATCAGCCATCTTGGTTATCTCCACATGTTTCATGTTATTCTTATCACCACGATATATATTGTCCCATACCACAACAACAAACTTTGTGCGGATTTGACGTGATTAACATCCTGTAGATGATTTTTGATGTCAATGCTGAAGTAAAAGCAACCTCGTCGCCAGGATTTGTTGATCCTGGGGACGAGGTACAAGTAGAAGTATAGAGTTTAGAAAATGTGAGATTTCACAGAGCAGAGACAAAGTAACAATACAATTGAAACGAGATCTGTTTATTTTTGTTTATTTATTTATTTATTTAAAAATAAATATGACGAATCACTGTCTCTGTTGATAGAACACATATTTCGTTAATAAGAATCTATTTTATAAGAACGTGGGGACTAAGATTTTACCAAAAATTTAAATATCTAAGGAACGGAATCCCTTTTTAACAAAATAATGTTAGTCTTGAGTATATATCTACATATACATATATCTTCTTCCAATAATTTTAATACGATCTATTGATTCAAATTCTTTAAAATCTTCATCACCAACCGTATTTTAACCATACATTTTCATCTTTTCTCTTTTCGAAAGAAACGAAAACAGGAAGTACGAAATTGAGATGCTCTGCGAAAATACGTGACATTTAATTGATTACACCTGATAATTTATTTAACTAATTATTTTCTTAATATATTGTCAGATTTAAATACAGATTCAAACATGCTCTAGAGAATCGTTTGGGCTCACGATGCCCCTAAAATTAAAACTGTATTTCCACTTAAAAGTAAAACATATCGTAACTTAACGTAACGTATTATTTTGTTTCTATGATTGGTGTAAAAGATAACTATTCTTAATTATTATTTTATTTGTTTAATTTTTGATACGCGTACAACGAAAAAAAAGGTGAAATGAATCCAACTTTTTCTCGTTTCGACACGCCGATCGAAATATCAAAGGCTTGACGTATCATCTGATAGGTAAAGCCTTTGGTTTCGGCACGATACATCAATTTCTTTTGTAAGTGCAAATCCGAATTAATACAAGGTCCTTCAAACAGAAGCCATTTCTGTTTATAAATTTACGTTTGCAAGTTTCTTAATGTTCCGTGTGTTAGCAATTTAAAGTTCCGAAAATGCCAGCGCCATATTCTTACAACCGTGTTTCTTATAACAAACCCGAGTATTTAGATCCCGATTTCAAAGAAAATGTTTTTCATAGTAGCTTTACACCAGAGTTTTAAAGTTAAAAGGCTTATTATTTAAAGCTCCCAATACACGAAAGTGTATATCTATTTCGGGTCGCTTTACACAAGCACGTTTGTTTTTATTTATTTATATTTTATATCATTTTTCTTGTTCGGTTTGTTGATACAATGCAGGTGGTTTCTTTTCTTTACTCAACTTTTCATTCTGTTGAAGTTTTTTTTAGCTACACATTTTTATCATTAATTTTATCAATATTTAAAATTTTAAACGAAAGAGAAGAGAGAAGATTCATATGCCATATACGTTGTTTAGCTTTGAAAAGTAAAAGTTCGTTGTTTCTGACGCTCTAAAGATATACCACATATTTTTTATTTTGTTTTCTGTTGTAAAATGGCGGGTAAAATAAAATTTTAAAATTGCTTTACTGAATATATTAACATGGATTAAAGATTTTATGGCTTTCTCTGATAGGCGTTTCATCCAATAATATGAATATATCAGGTTATGTATCAGAGGATATATTTTTAGCGACATTCGCGAGGAATTTTATATACATTGCATGAAAAATTTTATCACGTGGGCATGCTCGAAGTTTCAGCATTTTAAAGAGACGGCAAACGACATTTTTGTGAAATATACAAACAAAGAAACAATAGACATGTGGAGAGATGGAATGTTTTGTTTGTTTGTTATTCTCGATTTCATGTTTACTCGCGCAACAAAACAGAGTAACATTGCGTTTTAAGATTACAGAACAGTTTTACGTGAAGTTTATTTCCAAGATTTTTTTTGTCTTGAAAGAACTTTGTTATACTTTGGAAGAATTAGTAATATTATTGTTATGAAATGTGTTGTTATTTAAGCGAGTTGCTTTTCATTCCTATATTATATTTTATAAGTTTTCCTTAAGTGATACTTCATGGTTGTCAAGGAGTGTCTTTACATGTGTTCAAGTTGTCTCATCAATCAAAATTGATGGAAATTCTTATCACTCAAGTCATTTGGTCTCATGAGCTATAAAATAAAACTTTTATATCATGCTGTATTCCAAAACACGCTATTTATTACAATACATTGATATTTTAATATAGCATATCGAGAGTTTATATCTGATTAAGCTAAGCTTGGGTTTTTTTTGTTTTGTATTTAGGTGTTCCAAGTTTTCGAGTTTTTGAGATTTTAAGATTTCGAGTTTCCGTGTTTTTATTTCGTGTTTATCATATTTTTGGCAAGTTTTGACACGTTGGTTCATATTGACAAATTTTTGACTCTATAATTGTAAATAAAAGTTTTAAAGAAGCAATAAATCTACAAAAATAACACGAAATGAAAGAATAAAAATTTAAACATGTGCTCGTTCATATTACAGATGGAAAATAAGCTAAAACAATGTGTTCGAATCATATTTATTTCTTTTCAAAATATATTCTCGCTGTAAAACATGTTTTTTTAATTTTTTTTTTTTCAGAAAAGTAGAATTTCTAAATTTTAAACATGTGTTCAAAATGGTGACGCATAATGAAACGCCGGAATCACCAACTATTGTTATCTCGCCGACTGATGAGGCGCCACTTTTTCCAAAAGACAAACAAAACATGATTACCGTGACGATCAGCACTCCGAATTTTTCTCAACCAACCGTGGTATGTATTTTGTTTCTGAACAAGCCGTTTATTTATTTATTTTGTCAACCGTTTACCTGTAACTTAGCTCTACGTCAACTCAATGAGTGCCAAGCATAGTGAGGTTTCAACGGCCCACGCTACAACGGCCCACACAGTAAAGAAGTTATGCCTCCTTTGCGTTAAGTTGAAAGTATTTCCGTTTGCTTGTTGATGTTTTGTTAAACAGGATGGCAACCTTCTAATTCGGTTTTCTTCTTCCCTTCGTCTATGTCAAAAAATTTTAAAAAGTGTTAAGTGCAGCCAGATGTTAAATTGACCACTTAGTTTTAAAAATAAACTTTTTTGTTATTATAAACTTGGCAAGTAATTTTCAGTTGCCGAGCAACCTAAATAGAAAAAAGTTTAAAATATAGAACAAATAAAGACGCAGTATTAGTAATAAAAAATTAAGTTTTTAAAGTCCAGCCTAGAAATATTTGTAGCAGTTATACTGTGAATACTTGCCGAAAGACGCGGAAATTAAATTATACGTCTTTACATCAGTGGACAATATTTCAATGTTATATGTTGTATCGCTTCAGTGTCTTCAATAAGAGCTAGATCGGTCATTAAATTAACATGTTTTGTGACACCCCTTTTATAGCTGGTGACGTTAATCTATTTTTCGTTCAGCACTTTTATCTAAATGTAATTCAACCCTTTATAATATTTTATGTCACATGACCACTCAATGTGTGGTGAATATGTCGGTAATGTAATACATTCCAGCGCATGCGCCTGAGAAGCGCAAGGAAACTGCACGATTATTTTCGTGGTAGGATTGTAGTTGCGTTTTTTTAAGTATTTTTTATTTTAGAAATCATTTGAGTTTGCTTTGGATGAGAAAGTATGGAAGGCGAAACAAAGCGTATTGATTGAGTATGCGGCGAATGCTGATTTAAAGGATCCGCTGAACTTTGGTTTTTATATGCCACCCCAAGGCGGACGTGCTGGAAAATTTCTTGCAGAAGAAAGATTATTGAGAGAGTATCCAATGGATAAAAACGACTCTAGTTTAGAGGTAAGCGAGAAGAATTTATTTTTGTAATTTTTAAAATTACTTCTGGCGCTAAAATATGTTTTCCGTTTAGTTTCGTTATAAAAGAAGAATTTTTCGACATCTTCAACTGCAGGATGAGAAAAAACTTCAAAAAATTAACACCAAGGTAATCTCATGTTTATGAGATTGTTGTTGTTGTTGTTATATGTTCGTTTGTTAGTTTGTGAATAAGCTTAAATTTCGAACGTCTATTTCGTTTAAATGTGGAACTAAATTTGTAAGAAACACTCAACTTGAAAACTTGAAGCCTCGAAATATTCTTAAATTGGTCTTAATCTTGCCATTTTTGAATTTTAAACGTGAACTCCTGCACTTCTTGGTCTGTCACGCAAAATGTTAACTGCAGTACCGAGACACGAAATGCAGTAAATAAAGGACGGGCGAACACGTGAATGTATCTGCCGGCCACTGACTAGTGTGCTAAAGTTTTCTGAAGCTTTGTTCTTATACAGTTTCTTCTTATGTAAAAATTGCGTAATATCAAAACTGGAGAATAGACCTCAATTATCGAACAGTTTTGCAAGTGTTTTGAAAAATTTTCAAACATTAATTTCTTTACAGAAATACCGAAAGAAATTCCTTGAAGCTATTTTTGCAAGAGACGAAGCCAAAGTAGAAAAGATGTTGAAGAAGGGACTGGATCCTAACTACCACGATGAAAAAACTGGAGGTATGTTTGTGTCAAGTGGAAATTATTGTGGTTGAAATCGGACACGATACTGTCGTTCATTTGTTGAGACGTTCAATGAAACTCGAAATATTCGGCTCCTCGCGCGTTAATCGAAAGGAAATTCGAGTTATCATACAACTGAAAGGATATTCTTTTATTTGCAGCAGGCTTAAGATGAACTAAACATATGTTTTTATCACATCTTTCTCCTTTAGACACACCCTTGTTGATAGCCTCCATGTTGGATGACTGTATGGAGTTGCTGAAGTTGCTCGTCCTACATGGTGCATACCTAGACTTCAGATCTCGAGAGGGTTTAACAGCTTTGCATCGAGTAGCTCTGATTGGCAAAGTGGAAAGCTTGAAGGTGTGTTGTCTATTCTTTTCACCCCTCAGAAGTTTGGCATAAACTCAATGAAAATTGACTCAAGCAAACGGAATGAACTAACTTTAGGGCAAAAACTTTTGCAGGCAGAAAAGTTTGCGCAAGCTGAACTTTTCGCGACTAAACGAGTCTAAAAATTGCAATATTTTTCAAAAATAACTTTTCGCAACTGCGATATGTGGTAAAGGTTTTCAAATAAGTTTTCGCGATTGGAAACTTCAAAGATTAAGAAAAAATTAAGACGCCTATTTCTTCTTCTTCCTCAAGAGGGAAGCAAAAAAAAACAATTATGATTGGTTGGTGAATTTTTTTGTTTATACCAACGGACAATGTGTAATCATTTAAAACCGCTTTTACTATTACATTAAAACGAACATTCCGACAACACAACAAAAGGATAATTATAAAAGCCATTTCCAAGTAAACAGATTAGTTATATTTTCACAGTTTATCCAGATTATTTTCTTTTTCACTTGCTTTCTTAAAAGTTACTTCCGGGTCGCGTGGTCTGTTTATTGCAACATATTCAACTTCGTTCCCAGGTATTTTTTTTAGAATAAATACGTAAATAATTTACTGGCAAGGAAAAAAAATACTTTATCTCATTATCGGAATTTTTCAAACAAGCTAATAGGGAGAAATGTTGAACAACAAAATAAATTAAATGAATATTGGATTACTATCCCATCCTTAAGAGCGAACATTCTAAAATTTAGAAAGTTTGGTTTGCTGCGGAGTAAATCAAGTATAAGCGAACCAAATTTAGTTTCCTCTAAATTATCGCGTAAAGTTCAGTAAATTAAAAACCTTATTTTCTCTAAACTGGGTACGAAGTTAGGTGTGCTATCTGTTATGCACAAAATTAGAATTTTAGCAACCTGCTTAAGTGATAAAAAAGTGGTTATATAATTAAAAGATAATAATTAATGGTAATGAATTGAGCACCCACAACTTCAGGATAACCTGAGACGATTAAGTGAGGTATTAAAAGAAGTTTATTTATACGAAAAGTGGGCAGCACAGCTGGCATTTAAAAATTTTTCTTTTCACGGTAAGAATTTCTATTGTAGTGAAAATAACCAATAAAACAAGGTTAGCAAATAAAAACAAACAAATCTAAATAAACAAACAAACCAGTATGGGATTTTCTTTGTGTTCTTTTGCTGGCTTAACAAATTTTATAGAACAAGTTAACCGTTATGTACCACATAATTCATTCTCCGTGAAGGAGAATCTCCTCCAAGATGGAGATTTATGTTATGTCGTCTAAATGAAGAAGCTCTGTGGTTTTTTAATAAAAGAAAAACAGCGATAGTATTATATTGTTATTTTACGAGATGGCACACCTGGGATATAAAATTGAGCTAATATCATAAAACATTTCAATAACTCTGTTTTTAAGGAGGCTTCAAATTTCTTTGCTTTCACGGGCCATCTATTTAATTCAGGCGATAGCTATGAGATGATGAGCCCTTTTTAAAGGTATCTTAAGTTTCAATTTGGGAAGTTAAAGATTTTAAGTGTCACCTAGCTGGTTTGTTTTTAATACTTTTGCAGTTTGGTATGTTAACAAAACTGCCTCATTGGGAAGAGGAAATATTTTGTGCGATGAGAATTTGTGAAACAAACCAAAAAAAACTTGAGTCAAAGATCTTTTGTAGATAATTTTCAACACCTGAAAAATAATAAACTTAATATCTCGTGATTTCTAAAAGGATTATGAAATTCTCAATCATGTTTTTGTTTTCAAAAAAATATCAATTAATCCAATCATGCCTATTTTCTTTTTTATTTCTTTTCTATTTTTCGTCATTTTTATTTTTATACTTATCACACGTCACATCAGCCAATTAGAAAAAAGAATTTCGTATATTGTAATACATAAATAATTAATAAGTTAGAATTATCGGTACAATAAAAACATAAAGTAAAAAAAAAGTACTCGGCGAGATTTTTTTCATATCAAAATGATATTTTTCTTCAAATGATTTATAATTTAGAATCTGCTCGATCTGGGTGCATCTCCGAATTGTAAAGATAGCAAGGTAAGACCTTCATGCTGACTCAGCATAATTTTATTTATTCATCCCACATTAAACAGCCTTGTGTAGTCTCAAATGCGTGTAAACTGAACACGAATATTTCCTAATGAAGTACTTTATGATCGATCACTGAAGTTAAAAAAGAAAACATTTATGAAGTGAAAAATTTGGTGATAGGCAAAGATTTTATTGATTATACTCACTTGATAAATCTAGATATTATATTAGTCTTATTGCTTAGTTTTTAGTGAATTTGTTAGGTTAGCACAACAGCAACAACAAGAAGCTAAGTCCAGGTCGCTTTGCTGTATACATAGTTTGCAGTTTAAAAGGAAGGAAGGAGTGGTGATTTTTAGTGATTTCTGGATTGATAATGATTCTTCCAACGTTATTTATTTGTAATTTACTCAATTTTTCTGTTTAAATATAGAGTTTTAAAAAAAAAAAGGAAGCCGTTATGATGTCTCAGAGCAGAGTCGCCAAATCACCATTTGTTAACTACTACCTTTTGTTAGCTATTTTTGGTGGTGGCCTGGTAACTAAGTTTTTCCTTTCGAAGCAGTTTTAAAGTTTTTAATGACGTGATAGCCTACCGAAGATTTGTCACATTGATCTCTCATTCTCTTATTCTCTCTTTCTCTGACGTTTTACTAAAACTTGAATCTCACACTCATAATAAAATTATTTATAACATAAAAAATTTAAAGAAAAGAAAAAGAATAATTTAATCTGTTCTTTCACAGCTGAATTCGTTTTTTTTCATTCTTTTTTTTTTTAAAAAAAGAAGAGTAAAGTTTATTTATTTTTTTACTTTTTATGTTTTGAAGAAATAATTTTCAAGTTATATGGTACACGAGTAAAATCTCCACGTTCAAACTACAATCTCAACTGCATGGTTTATTTTGTTTAAATATAGAATTTTTTAATTGTGTTTAATAATACTTTTATTCAATCCCTTCCTCTCTTGCGAATTTTCGATACAAATAACTCATTATTTTTGTACACGAACTCCTTATGTAATCTGTATTGTGTTGAACTTAATGCATCGTTTCCAGCGGTAAGTAAAAATTATTTGTGATCGTAGCTTTGTTGTTCGTAAGATTTTGGTGAGAAATTAGTTTAAAGAAAGTAAGTGGAAATTTTTCAGTTCCTAACGTGTTTTTATATAGTTTTATTTTTAGCTACTTTTTAGTTTTATTTAATTCTTCCAGTGGCTGAACAATATTTGTTTAGTACATCAAGGTTCAGGGAAAACACAGGGGTCTGGTCACAGGGTTGATGAATTTGTTTTAAAAGTGTAGGGTCAATATAATCACAAAAGAGACCCAACTATGCTTTATCTTAGAAGTTTTAAATTTAATACCTACAGATTGGCTAAACCGCGTTTCACTTTCCAAAGTTGTGTTAAAAGTGCTTTAGAAGCTATCTCAGCAAAAAAGTGCGTAAAAGGTTCTTCATCCCTGAGCCAATATGATAAAACCGGTTTTTTAGTTTTAGCCAATTCTACGCCCCTCAACATCCATCCTCCGACCCCAAACTTTAACTCATCTGCAACAAATCTGACTTTTAAAAACATCTTTTAAGCTGACGTATGAATCAATATATTCATTAAAACTGACGAAATTAATGAGTTATATACTGGATTAACTAATTGGCGTATCTCATTGAGGATTTAATTTATGAATAGTGTTTAGTTGAAATTCTAAATCCTGAGGCTTCCTGCGTTGGTTTAAAAAACAAAGTTTAACTTGATGTAATATAAATGACAGTGGTATGTTTAAGCTGCATCAAAACGAGATTTTTAGAAAATTGTGTGGAGGATGCGAAATAAATTAATGAGTAAAAAACTTGAATAATTGAATGGTTATAATCATTTTTTAATTTAACTTTTTATACTTTTTTGTTTGTTGTTTGTTGGGTGGACAGTAATTTTTATTTCTGTTGTCAACAGAAGTTTTGTTGTCAACGCAATGTCGTGACATCTATCTCATATTGTCAAGGTTATTGTCATCTAGTGACAACAGGAAGATGTGACGATTCTACTTATGTAACGCGTGTGATAACGTGAATTGTTTTACAGAAGATGTAGATTGTTACCTTTTTAAAGTTGCAATTTATCTGATCTGAAAAATTAGATAGTAATCCTCCCTTGTTATGTGTTTTTTAATATGCATGTCCATGGTCAGCGATAAAGTTGTTTGTTTAACCGTTGTTGTTATTGTTGTTGTTGTTATTATTGTTGTTGTTGTTGTCATTACTGTTTTTGTTATTAGCGTTGTATATTGTTTTATTGTTGTTACTGTTTTTGTTATTACATTGCTTTGAAATTTTCTATTTTGACATATTATTTTCGTTGGCACTAAATGTCTTTCTGTTTATTCTAACGTTCAAGGAAATTACTACCGTTGAAAGCATGAGTGGGGAAACTACAAAATTTGTTTCGGGCACGTAATTTTTGTGTGTCATACAACATCAATTAATACCATCCATTACACTTATCGTTCTACTTTGTATTGATCTTTTTGACGAATAATTTAAAGCCTTTATCTTTTCTATTATTGAATGACGATAAAAACATTTCTTCTTAATAGAAAAAAGACTGTGTTTGATTAGGTAGGAAGTTTAAACGCGTATCTGGTTTCAGATAAACTTTCTATTTACAAAGCAGTCATTTGTGATACTTTTGGTGTTGAGTTATTTTTTTATATTTGTTTTTTCAGGGTGTTACGCCGTTATATTTAAGTATAATATCGGGATCCAATCCAGTCATTTCCGAGATCCTGTTACGAGAGCGTAGTGAGATTGGTATACGAGACATCCATGGTAGCGAGGAGATCCACCAAGCTTGTAAACTAGGCTACGTTCAGCATTTAGAACACTTGATATTTTATGGTGCTAATGTGAATGCCACTACCGCTTCTGGCAATACTCCTCTTCATATTTGTGGGTTAGAAAATCAAGAGAGCTGCGCACGAGTTTTATTGTTTCGAGGAGCTGATCGTAACATTACAAATTACGCGCAACAAAGTGCTTATGACGTCGCTATTCTCGCAAATAACTTCGAAATTTCACAATTGATTAATAATTTTGACGACAGCGAAGTAAGATTGTTTAAAGACGAGCCCGAGTTCACGAAACGTCGCAGCGATACAATCGTCAAAAACGAGAAATCGTCGTCATTGCCGTCGTCGCCGGAACAAGAAAGTAATTTGATGCACGCTGTTTCAACACCTAATATGCACACTCTAGGATTAAGCCGACCCAGAAAAAGCTCACTCAATAGTTTACCACATAAGGAGGATTTTTCCGAATCTGAATCCGAGTCAGATGACGAAGATTTAAAACCCGTATCACAAACTCGAACATTTTCACACAATGCGGGTCTCGGAACAAAGCGTTCCCCTGCGCCAATCAAAAAAAGTGCCAAAGCTGCATCAACACTTAGAACTCGATTGTATGCTAGCGTTCCTGGTCGCAACTTTATCGCCATTACAGATTACGAGCCTGCAGCGCAAGGAGAATTATCTCTAAAGAAAGGTGATATAGTAGAAGTTTTGTATGTTGGAGAAGGAGGGTACTGGGAAGGAAGCGTTAACAGACGCGCTGGATGGTTTCCAAGTTATTGTGTGCAAGAAATCAAGAAAGGAGATACCTTTAAATCTAAGCAACGATCATGGTTTGGTAAAAAGAACTCTCCGATGGAGATCATAGATAAAGCATTACAATCAGAGCCACCGAAGCCGAGAGTAGTTACATTAAAACGCCATGATAAAGGATTTGGTTTCCAACTACGTGGCGCAAACTCCCATGTGCCGCACATAGATTTCACGCCCTCTCCACAGTTTCCAGCGCTTCAGTATATCGGAGAAGTTGATAAAGGGGGCGTTGCTGAGAGGGCGGGATTGCGTCCAGGAGATTTTGTGTTAGAAATTAATAACGAAAATGTCGCGAATGCTACGCATGGTTATGCTGTTTCGCTAATAAGCAAAGGTGGAAAATCGTTGAGTATCAAAGTTATTACTGTTGCGCCAGAGTCAGTTAATCCAGAACTTATTTTACCTAACGGAACTTTAAAATGTACAGATGCGAAAGACTTGTTCAAAAATGACAATATTAAAGCGCCACCACCACCTCCCCCAGTACGCTCTACTTCTACTGTGCTCACAATTGGCGGAGAGAATTCTGAGAATTCTGTATTTTCAGAAGGTGCTGTTGCTGTGACCGCGGAAACTGTTGTGTTGGAGAAGCAACCTGACCGCAAACAAAGCGTAAAGGGGATGTGGGCAGGAAGTGCCTACAGACTGCAAGGAGATGACTCAAAAATGAGAGAAGACAACATCGCGAGTGGCATAGGCCGCAGAATAAACGGATCATCGCATAATTATGCAGCTGAATTCGACGAAAAATTTAAACTAATTACGAAACAAGTAAATGTCGATGCAACACAATTCCCTGCGGTGAAACCGAAGCCGAACAAAAATAACATGGTAAAGCAATCTGCGGCAGACTTGCACGAATCAAGTCGTAGCAGCAGCAGCAGCAGTTCACTTAGTAGCTTGAGCAGTAGTAATTCAAACACACTTACTAATGAAGGTGATAAAGACAGGCGAAGAAAACCCACTCCACCCGGTTATGACTACACGATAGAGAGTTTAAGGCGAGGGAGAGCGAATTCTCTTGGTAGAGGTGACGACCCTCGAGCAATGACTCACACCATGCCTCGTTCAGCCACAGTTGATCTCGATTCAAGGCACGATCAAAATGTTCGAATTGAAATGTTGCATAAAGGTAATCGTCCTATCCATCATAGCCCAACTGATCCCAGGATGCATCGCCAAAATAACAGACATTCTTTGTATGTAAATCCAGAAGATATGGCAGCTTATCAACAGAGGAGAAACATGATGGTAGCGCAATATTTAGAAGACCAACAATTTTCTAGCCTTCGTCGTCTTCCTCGAAGTTATACTGGTGTCTTACCTGGACAGCACGCGCCTCGATTTAGAGATCCGAGGCAAACGAGACCAGTATCAGAATACTTTGATCGCGGCAACGTAGACCTTCAACGACGCATAGAAGACGCACATCCTCGCCAGCACGAGCAACAAAAAACAAAACGCAATAGCCCAACTAAGGAAAGAAAGGCAGAAACGGTTTTGGAAAGTCATGAACGTAAGCTTTTTAATCCAGACACTGATTATCGTGTGATACAAGAAATATCACCAAGGGGACCGGGTTATCGAGACGCTGGTGTAAATATTCAACAACGAAAACCTCTACACGACGGATTGACGTTACATTCTCAATCTCGTCAAGCTGACGGATTGGTTCGGCATCAAAACGAACGTCAACAGCGACTAATCTCACAAGGAAATCCTGTGAGAGCAAACGCTACAGTTTCTGTTTCCGCTAACAATATGCCCCCTCCGCCTCCACCCCCACCAATGCCGCCTCCTCCACCCGATTACCTTGATGTGGAAGACGAACAACCTCCGCCACCCGCTGAATATAACCCCAGCCACACTGAGATCAAAAAAAATGTTTCTTCAATATCGTCATCAAATGCTTTTGCTGATTCAATAATGAATGCTGTGTCGGCAAGATCTACAAGAGTAACTGGGAATATTGACCAAGAGATTACCAAAAATAAACAGAAAAAGGACAGTGACTCTGATTCTATCGGAAGCGTAGGTAAGAACAGCTTACATCGTGCCGACAGCTCGCCAGGTTCTGAAGGTTTAAGTTTATATAATTCCAGCTCCAGCGTTAGTCTCGATAGTGCTTGTTCCAAAGATTCCGGCTTTGAGAATTCGAGTGATGGAGTTGACCATTCTTCTGTTCTGGCTCAAGCTATTGCGTTAAGAGCTGCAAAGATGGCGGCCAAAGACACCACTGCTACAAATGCGCTTCCATCAACCAAAGAACTTCCTGAACAAGAGAAAAATGCTGTTGTAGAATCTGAACTAATGAAACCAAGCGAAATTTTGAAAAAAAATCAGAAAAATGAAGAATTAAGTCGAATAGAAGTTGACAAGGGCTATTCTTCTCCAACAAGTTCAAGAAGTCGAACTAAATCTGATATTCCACCGACTACCAAACCGAAACCGAAACGATCGGACACGTTAGAGGCATCTCCCGATCATAACAATAACAAAACACGTTCGTTTTTATCAGAAGATTCTGCTACTTCTTATTTGGATGGAGTCATAGCTGATGCTGAAGCTAGTATTGATTACGACCTCATCTCTGTTTCATCATCGAATTCACTCAACGAAGAGAGCAAACAGGAAAGCAAGACAGCGCTGAAGAAAGTTGGTTCGTTGACGATCACTTCTGGTGCTGACAGGAAAGTTGTGTCATCTTCTACGACTATCAAGTTACAAACAAAGACACAAGAAGATGAGCTCCCACCTCCTCCAGCTGAATTTCTCGATGAAGACATATCACCGGTAAGTTAATAATATCACCGGTAACGGGGTTTCAATTTGGCGACGAAGTTTTGAGGTGACAGAATTCATACCGATAAAACATTTTTTGAAGAATACAAGTTTGTGAAAATACGAAAATTTTTAGTTCGTTCCATAAGCATCATCAATTGCTCTAAAAAAACATGTAGGGGTTTTTCACCAAAATGGTGGTGACTGCAATTAAATGTGTGGCAGCCATCTTGGTTGTAAAACACGACTGTAATGTGACGTTAATTTTTTTAGTCGACAAATGATGACAATTCTCTTGATCTTCCTCCGCCATACACTGAAAGGTATGTGTGTTTACAAACATGGAAGCAAGACGTGCTTCCATTTTTCGACGAGTGTGGCTTTTCTCTATGCAGTGAAAAATATAGCTTGTAGAATATGTAATTTCATGTTATTTTTAGCGCACCTGAGGTAACAACTTCAAATGTAGACCTTCCGACATTGTTATCAAACAAACCGTACATGGAATGGTCGACTGATGACGTAGGTGTTTGGTTAGATCACTTGAGCTTGAGTACCTACAGGAAAACGTTTTTAGAGAACGATATCGAGGGAAAACATTTACCTGAACTGTCGAAGGATGAATTAAAAGAATTAGGCGTGACTAAATTAGGACATCGAATGACTTTAGACGATGCTATTGGTAGATTATGTCGGAATGTAAAAAAGTAACTTTTTAGATAATTATCCTAAACCTCCCTGTAAAAATATCAATGTACATAGACTGACAGATGCTGACAAGTGATAAACCAACTAGGCTAACTTCCATTTTGGCGTGAAATCCCTGTAATTCGAAGTTTTCTTCAAAGCCTCTGTGTTTTTCTACATAATTGACGACAGTCAGTCACGTTTGAACATAAATTCGTTTCTCACGTTTACAGGAAAAAAAAACGACTTAGTAGAGCTCTTCTATCTTTTATTTTTTTAACTAAAGAAGATTAATTTTATTTATAGAGAAAAATATAATTTCTGTGATAATTACGCCAGAGAGAAATAATTGTATAAATTTTCATAAATTTAAAAACCTGTCGAACAATTTTGATAGGGTGACTAATAGTTGCTATGGCTACGAGAAAATTTTATATTTTTGTAAGTTTTAAAACGTAGATGGCCAGGTTTTCACAAATACAACAAACTGAATAAAAGTTGATTTATTTATTTACTTATTTTGCATACGAAACTTGCATTCCGAAAATCCGATGTAGCAGTGCGAAGGAGAGCATAGCCGTGCGAGAGAAGAGAAGAGAGCTTACTGCTTACTGAGTTGACAGTGATGTGCGTGCAGTCCTGATCACGTTCCTTTCTGAAAATAACAAGATGGGAACGGTGTGTATGAACGTCTTTCTACGATATTCAACGCTATTCAAAAATAGCCATATGTCATGGTTATTTACCGCGAAAATCATGATGCAAGGCATATGGAGTGTTATATCAAAGAGGCTATGAAACGGCCGTTAGTTTTCGACTTTGTGACTTTAATGTTGGTGGATAAGTTTACCTTACATCACTAATGACAAATAGCATCATCTTAAATAAAATATTGGGTATCAAAATATAATTGAAAATAGCAGAAAAGTTCTCTACATATATTGGATGTCTATGATTTATTCGATATAGCACTTACCTTGCTTACAACTCAACTAGCTAGCCATGAAAGCATAGAAATGTATAAGAATATTGCACATATTTTTAGAAAATAGAAATGAAATATTGCAATTTCATAATAAAAAATTAATTATTCATAACAGGTTATCTAGACGTCTATGCGGTTCTAATGTGTATTATTTCTTGCACAGTAACCTTTTGAGTAGTCCGTTTATTATTCTTCAGAATGTGTGGGGATTTAGCTTATTGAATCATTTTGTAACCCCTCATTTTGTAACCCCTTAAATTGGTCTAGGAACTAGCGGAAAATTTATTTCAGTAAATTGAATGTTGAGCAAAAAAGGACGAAGGTATTTAGCCTGGATAGTTTTTCACTACGATTATTAGTCCCTTGTATAAAAAAATCAACGAGGCACGCTAGCAATATCTACACGTTTTTCGACAATTCTTTTTAACGTAATTCAAAGCCGATGCACATTCGTACGCAGCTTTTTTACCTTTAAAAGTTGAAAAGTAACGCGAACAAACGTATTTCTTCAAATCCACGCAATCTTCTTTTATTGGCCACTTTTCCTTCTCTTCCTTCTTTTTTATTTTATAGAATATACTTCTTCTTTTAATATGACGCAAAATGTTTGGTGCTCCCACATGAAAATTACATTGTTCTGGATCTCCACGTAACTTCGGATCAACTAAACGATACATTACGCTGTTTTGATAGTTTGGGTTGGGAAAATTCGAACTGAGTATATATAGTTCACTGCTTTCACTTTCACCAAACGATAAAATATTTTGATGATAATACCCAGACAATCCATTATTGCAAACACTATCGTTACCCATAATTACGTTTGCTGCTACCCAGGAACCGTTGCGCTCTTTAGCGAAAAACAGTTTTCCTTGCATCGTGTCAGCATAAAAGTAGTTCCCAAATATATTGGGGTTGTCGCAGCCCCTGTATACATAACCTCCTACTATAGATTGACCAATGCTGTGGTTGTATACAAGAATAGGAAATTTCAGGTCGGTGTACTGGCTGCACAGATCCTCGTCAAAACATTCGTTGCCCTCGTATGCTCGCCAACCATAATTTCCACCTTTCTCAATTACATCAATTTCTTCATGTCCACTTTGACCTACATCGCCACAAAACATACGCTCGGTCCCCACCTCTCCAAAAGAATCTATTGAACACCGCCAAGGATTTCGCAAACCAAAAGCATATATTTCAGCGCGTACACCTTCAGTATTTACGAAGGGGTTGTCTGAAGGTATATCATATAATTTTGTGTCCGTATTCACATCAATACGCAGAACTTTTCCAAGCAAATTCGACATATTTAATGCGTTACCTATTCTCCAGTGCTCATCTCCAGCACCACCGCCGTCACCAGGAAACACATACAAGTAACTATCACTTCCAAACAACAGCATTCCTCCATTATGATTGGCTTCCGGTTGATCGATCTCCATAATAATCAGTTCAGATTCGTGATTAGCAACATTAGGATTATTTTCATCAACAGTAAACTCACTCAAGCGTGTCTTGTGGTTTAGTTTCCAGTACCAATCATAGGTGCTGTGGAAAAAATAAAACAACAACACAAATTGAAAATTAAGAATATGCAGAAATTTTTTTGGCTTATTGTATTTTTTTCGGAGAATATAGCATTTTGGAATTTTCAAAGATTTCCATGTTTCTAAAAACAGTCAACCACGCTGATGGACTTATGTTATAAAACTTAAAAAGTTGGTTAAATTTGGTTTGCAATAAAAATTTTTGGGTAAGCTTGTATAGACCTAATATGTTTTCTCACAAAACTTGATTGCAAACCGACATGCAGATAATAAGTTATGGGGTCGTCAGCAAAAAATTAAGGAACTGGGACGAGCAATTGAGTGTCATTTTAGCAAAGAAAAAAATATGTTAATCAATTCCCCTTTATAATATCGTTGCATTGATAAAGTTTGAATGCACACCCCTTAACAGGTCTAAAATTACTGATGACAGAAAATGTCAAAATTTGCTATTACTGAAATAAGACATCATAATTTATGCAGCATAACTAAATCTGAAATTCTTTAAATATGAATATCTTAAGAAGCGCTTTTTAAAAAATTAAGAAATACCAACTTTTTAAGCTCTATAATAACCCTATTCCTTCAACTCTTTAACTGAAAGTATATTTTAGGGAAATTATTTCACTGGTAGTCGCAAAAGAACTTCTACCCTATCTATAAAGCTTAACATCGAAAAAAAAACGTAGACAATTTTCATTTCGACGGACCTTAGGCTTTGTGTTTTCTCAAGATAAGCTGTTAATGAAAATAAAATCAATGGTGAAATATCAGCTTTATGCATTTTTTAATACCTACCTGTATTCTGATCGATTATATTTTGTATCAGGCGCCGAATAGTACACAAAGAAATGGCCATTTTCACTATAATTGGGATGAAAAACAAGACCAAGTAACCCTCGTTCATCCCAAGCTACCCCAGAGTTGACGATACGGTCTGTAATATTCAAAAACGGCCGAGAAAGTTTCTCTTCATTTTTGTCGACGATATACACAAGACCACCTTGCTCTCCGACAAACATCCGATGAGTGCCGTCATTTGCATGGACGGCGAATAAAGCGTTGGAGAAGGAAGCAGCGACAGGCTCGACGCATAAAACAACATCGCCTTCTTCACTGACAACTGCTTTCTTCTTATCAATTTGTTCAACATCTGGGTAACAATAGTTCAAATCTTGAATTTCCGCCCACGTACAAAAATCCTCTTTGCTTGCATTTTTTATGTATGTGTAAAATACATTACTTCTAGCCACGTGCAAAAACAAAGCACGGCATTTCTCGAAATAGTTCAAACAAAATGGTTTACACAAGCCAGGGAAGTTCACATATCTTTTATCGAACGTTTTGTTGTCGTTTCCAGGCCTCTCAGCATCAAAGACATGTGCCGCGTATGGGTGACATTCAAGACAGAGAATTTGTTTCAATACATCTTCACATTGTTTGTCGATATCGCTGCTCGAGTGTTGAACTGCAAACTCAAAATCTTTCTCTAACTCTTTGTCTTTACTTAGCGAACAGCATCTGTACGACGAGTAAGGCGTACAGAACTTTAACTCTGTGATTGATGAGTGCGGTGGACGAAAATCTAAACACTGTGGATGCGCGATGTAACATTTGATATGGTAAAGAAAAAGTAACACCACAAAAAGCATCTTTTTATTTCTCAACAAAAAATATTCTGGATAGTGTAACTGAAATGAGTCAAGTTTTGTTGTTGTTGTTTTTGACATAAAAATTGTCATTTGTTGATTCTTTTTATACGTGAAAACACTCCTCCACATGTGGTAATTATTTAAGACAATAAAGTTACAGTTACAGAGTTATTTTGATACAAAATGAAATAGATAAAAGTTGAATAAAAACTATAAACAATTTAAAAATTATCAAACAAAAAGTCAAAACAGCCAAAATTGCTGTGATTTTTCTAAAAGAACGCGTTCTTTTGCGTTTCAAAGCGCGTACAAGCAAGAGCGATAAAACACGTGACATCTACTATCCAACCGACATAAGAGTTTATATTATAAGGATGTCACGTGATTCATTTTTCCCTTTGATTATTCTCATGTTTCATTTTTCGTCCTCTTGCTTTTTTTTCTTTATCTCCGCCATGGCGGACGAAAACAGTTTCGAAGCACCACTCGAGCGTTTTCTACTATCGTTGGACGTTTTTTCATCACGTTTTTGCCCGCTGGTGCTTGCCCCTGATTTATTTCGATGAGAACGTTTCGTGTCGATTTTACTCGTGTTTGATGTCGGATTTTGATCGTTAGTTTTATCGCCAATTCTTTTATTATTCTGCATGGCACCAAGTAGTGTGTTATGGAGATATGTTCGATTCGTCCGAGGCCTTCGAACACCTTGCCTATGAAAACAGGATGGTAATTAACAAAGCAACAAAAATCCATAAATAAAAAACAACAAGTTTTATTAATTCTTACCAAGCATCGATTCCAATCGTTTTTGATAGTTGTTTACCTCTAGTGGCCGCTCTAATGAGTTCTTCCATTGCTAACCTGGGTTCACATAAACAACAAGTACAATATGAAATTTTAGGCGCGAATTTAAATTTTGCGAATCACTTTACCGCGCATTAAATTTTGGCTAAGTTAAGCGCATATTCAATTGTCACGCACTCTTTGACACCTCATTATATTGGACTTTTTCAAAATTATGTAGCTCATTCCCGCTCAAAAGCTTGATCAATGTTGAATTCAAGCCAACAAACATTGACAATTTGTAATAATGGATGATTCTGAATTTTTGAATTTTTTTAGTATTATTTAGTATTGTATTTTCGTGATCGTGCGTCGTTAATCCAAGCGTTTGTCAACTAATTTGGGCATGACAGTTACTTTGGGCCAAACAAAACCTATGTTTAGACGTTACCTCGAGGTTTAAAAAAAAAATAGGACTGAACCTATTGTTAAACTTCTATATTTTAAGTAACAAAAGCGCATACTCGAAGAAGGGGATAATTAACTAGAAAAAGTACCTCTCAATCTCTTTGGAATCCGCATCTTCGTCCGCCATGTTTGATTTAGTTCATTTATATATCTTAAACATTAGGATTACAGAACACTTTTATCAGTTGCTGAAAAAAAAAGGACGTGTATTTTATCGAGAACATTTTTAATTGTCGTTACACATACGAAAATTAAGTTCTTACAAAATAAAAGTTTAAGTTTTAAGCCTTCAAATAAAAATAAACTAATTAGGACATATTTACAAACAACCTTTTTTTCAGAAAAAGACTCTTGCAACTTTCGCTACACATTTTCCTGAGTAAATCTTGGTTTCCAATAAAGAATTTAAAGAGTGTTGTGAGATTGGTTTACAAATATTTGACGGAAAAATAGAAAATTGCAATTCGAAATCAAGCATGTGTAAAAAGCAGAACAAGAAAATACAAACTGATTGTCGAAATAGAGTTTTTTTATGTCCACGACATTGTCGCGCGACAGAAAAAAATGTGACACAAAAATTGTTTGTCATCGTTGGACTGTAGTTAAAGATTTCATTTCGACTAACGCACGACAAAAAGTTTTCATTATAAAAAACCAAGTTTATTTTTCAATTTTAAAATATTATACAAAAATCGATAAGGCCTACACAAAAAAAATCGAATTTTTTAGTATATCACGAGCTAGCAGCTACTACCATTTATAATCCGAGCCTTAAACTTCTTACAGATACATGCTCCTTATGGAAAAAAACGTGTAACAATCATTTAGGGTCTATTTACATTAATAGGATTACAAATGCTATTGAGATTAATATTATAAAAAATTATTAAAGTTATACTTTTTCTACTTCTAAGTCTTTTTGGCATGGCCTAATATTACCAAAATCGAATTACCATCATTAAAAACAGAATTTGAATATTGCCTACACCATGTAACCAAATCTACTTGATGATTCCATAGCACACTTGCATGAATATTACTTTGAAGAAAACCTCTAGCATTAGAGAGAGAGCTAATACATCTAAAGTCAAATTTCTTTGATCTTGTTTATATACTGTCTCGAGTTTGGAAACAACCACAGATTGGTGCAAATGTTATGGAAAAAGTACGTGGTTCAATTGTACATCGAATTCGTCCACCGGAATACTATCTAAAATTTGACACGTATATCCCAAACCGATTGTTATAGGCTTCTTCTGAAATTTCGCTTCATATTTTCGAAAATAACCATCATAATAGCCCTTCCCTCGACCCAATCGACAACCTTCTTTTGTAAACCCAAGGCCTGGTACAATAATAACATCCAATCCTGTACCACTATCTATAGCACATTCTCTAATTTCTTCGTTTGCCGGTTGTTTGATATTCCACGCTGTGAGCGGCAAATTATTATAGTCTTCTTGATCTTTCAACAACACCATCTTCATATCGTCACCAATGTAATGTGGAATGAAGCATTTCTTCTTCGTTTTAAAAACATCAGCAAGTATATCATCGGTGTAGACTTCACTGCGCATGCTCATGTAGAGAGATAATGATTGACAGTTTTTATAAACATCCAATGAAAACAATTTCTCCGTAATAACGCGCGATTGTCGCGCTTTTTCTTCATCACTTAAATTGTTCAACTTGGCGCGTAATTCTTTTCGAACAGCCTGTTTAGCAGCTCGTAGCGTCCTTTGTACTGTGCTCATCTATAGAAGGAACTTAAGCAGGATAAATTACGTCGCTATGTTCAGAAGAAACATCAACAAAGATCAACAACGGTTAGAAATCAAAAAGTACATTTTGCAAATTTTACACCGACTTAAAAAAATCACGTATTTTATTAATAATCCACAGCAAAAATTATTCTAACAAATATAAATACTTTAAAATAATTATTTTGACTGGAAATTATAAATATTTATGCTTAAAATAAATCTAAAAGTTTAAAATAGAGAGTATCATAAAAAAAGCATGTCGAAAAGTGTAGCTACGAAATAGCAACTGAAAGAACTGAACATTTATAATAAAGACTAAAAAAGGTTGTGAAAACACAATCAAATGTGAAACAGGAAAAAAACGCCTTCACCATATAAAATGCAAAGTGATTTATTGACATGCTATTACAAAGTATAAAATGTTTTCTCAACCCTGTTTAAAAACTCATTATAAGATTTCATGAAGCCAGCTTCATCTTCAAGTTGAGGGTAATGGCCGACAGTCTCCAGTATGGTGTAACTAGAATGCGGTATTAACTTTTTATATTCACGAAAAAATCCATCTGGAGTATTTACCGGATCCAACGCACCATAAATCAGATGCAATGGTATCCCTGTGCTTTTCAATGCGCCCACCCATCGCTGTTCATTCGCATATCGCTCGGGTATATATTGAAGTATTTGCGAGAACGCCATATCCCCTTCATTGTGACGCACGATAGCCCAAAAATCGTTCAAATCTTGCGTCGATGGCTGTGTGTGGGGGCCAAAAATGGCGCGGAATCTAGAATTAAAAATAACTCGATTGCTTAGCATGGAAAGGATGGTGCTTAAAAAAGGCGTCATTAGAACTTTTTGAATTGGTCTTGGATGATGCTGGGACGGAATGATGCCACCATTGGTCAAGCAGATACTTTTAATACGAAGTTTATATTCAGCATTACTAGCCCTAGCAAGTAACTCTTGAGCTACAGTATCTCCATAATCATGAGCCAGGATATGAACATCAGTAACGTTCAGCTTCTCCAGTAATTTTTCTTGAATGGTTGCTTGGTCTTTTATCGAATACTTGTATTTTAAAGGCTTGTCGCTGAAACCAAAACCAAGCATATCAGGGATAATAATTCGTGCAAATCTAGCATGAAGCTGATTTACTAGCTTCTTCCAATCATAACTACTTGTTGGAAAACCATGCAAAATCAGCGCAACTGGTTGTAAATCTGCTTCTTCCGTGCTTATACGAAATATATCTTGGTAAAATACACTGTACTGTCCGTGTTTTAGTATAAACCCACTATCATGCCAGTGCTGGGCGTGTTTCGACAGTCTAGGTGCTGGCCATAACATAAAAGTTAAAATTAAAATTGAGCAAATTACTCCGAAGATATAAAACTTGTGTTGAACTAGAGAACCGATAAGCGGGTGGTGCGCCGATGAATCGTCAGGGATAGCAAATGAGACTTTTTTCTTATCACGCCCAGCGTGTGATCGTCGTTTCCTTGTACCCTCCATTACTCGTAGACACCAAACAATCGCAAGTTAATCCTCTGTAATGGTGTGTACAAAAACTCGTTTTCTTGTTACACTAATAATAAGAAAAAAAGTTAAATAAAACGTAGAGGTGCTGCACATAAAAAATATTATTTGCTCTCCCTCGCATGGCTTTTAGACTTGATAAAAAAAACATATCCAGTTCAAACAGTTTTGATCAAAACATTATTAGAGTTTTAAGAGTAAGAGTTTTCTGGTAGCAGTTTTGTTAATTCTTAGAAAAAAAGGACAACACAACGTTCATAACGTAAGTGAGGAGAAATATATCAAAATTAAGTGTGATAACACCTGAGGAGGAGTACAGATTTTTGTGGTAACAACCACCGAAATACAAACAATTTCCTTTCAAATAATATTTACCATTCTATCTGAGCGTAAGTAATTTTCAAACTACAAAAATAAATTAACAAAATTATTTGCGGTTACAGGTAAGAAATATAAATAACTTAAAAACATAATTTATACAACAAGCTTATATATTAAACATGTCCATCTTTATATTTATATCTACATATATATTAATTTATGCAATAAAATAATGCATTGTTAAAACGCCCGGGCGGTAATCTTTTATACTAGGCGTTTATTAAAGAGGGGCGGTACTTGATCAAGGGTGACGCTTGATGTAAGGAGTTAGCTATATGGGTACGTACAGAAGAGGATTTTTGTAACACTAATCAGATAGAATCTGTTTGAAATCACCCCTTCTTTAATGGAAGGCGAATATAGAATTAATTAGATCGGAGTAGCTAATCAAATCAGAGATACATAAATAGGCAACCAATCATATCAAAGCCTGATCTTCCGTCAACACCTCATCGATGCTGTTAGCCATTTCTGATAAACAATTGTAAGCCTGAAAAAAGAAAAGTTTGGTGGATCACAAATAAATCGTTACAACCAGAATTAAATAAACAGAGAATAACAACCAATCAATCAATCAATCAAAGAACACCATCATTAACTACGACAATAACCAGGGTGACCAAAAATCTCGCCATCTTTTTAAGAAGTTGTTGCGAAATTTAAAAAACAAAATCAATCTCTGTTGTACAAAAATATAGATGTTTAATTACAATTCAGAAATAATAAAAAAGCACTTTACATTCAATAAGTGATCCATTTACTCCTTTGCACAAAACTAATACCGTCAACAATACCACCGCCAACACTACCACCGTCTGTCGCCACTACCATCGTCCATAAACATTACCATCGTCCGTCAACACTACCACCGTCCGTCAGCACTACCATCGTCCGTCAGCACTACCATCGTACGTCAGCACTACCATCGTCTGTCAACATTACTATCGTTCGTCAACACTACCATCGTCCGTCAACACTACCACCGTCCGTCAGCACTACCATCGTCCGTCAGCACTACCCTCGTCTGTCAACATTACTATCGTTCGTCAGCACTACCATCGTCCGTCAGCACTACCATCGTCCGTCAGCACTACCATCGTCCGTCAGCACTACCATCGTCTGTCAACATTACTATCGTTCGTCAACACTAGCATCGTCCGTCAACACTACCACCGTCCGTCAGCACTACCATCGTCCGTCAACACTACCACTGTCAAACCACCACAACTAACAACAACAACAACAATAATAACAAGCAAGACCTACCTGCATGTACATTTTGTTCATATACATCTTGTAAGCTGGATCGTTTAAAAAAGCCGCTATGTTTTCCTTCACCTGAACAATCACGAAAATATAAATATATAATTTAAAAACGGACACATCCGAAAAATAGTGTCTTTGTTTACCTACCGCAACAACATCGCCACCTGCTTTCCCGCTATTCACGACAGATGCATCCACTAAACAGAAAAAACCGGTTAGGTTATTAACAACCACCATATTTGTCTCAGTAAAAACAACAATTGTTAAGGTAAAGTTGGTTACCGTTTTTCGGCGTTTTGTTTTTACCAACAGGACTCTCTTTTTTACTTTTAGAATCTGCACGAGGCTGCTTCGCTTCAATGTTTGATTTCTTGCCTTTTTTGGGAACTGAAAACAAAACGTGTTTAATAAGGTTACTTTAGCGAATACAAAGCTGTTTCTAAAGCACACATATGTAACATAATAAATGCATCACCTTCCTCTGACTTAATCACTAGTTCTTTCTCTGGTAGACCCATTTTCATTCGCAACTTTATCGCGTTCTCTACAAACTTATCCACCGTTTCACACATAATCTCATAACTAACAAGAAAGAGTATTAAAGCTACGGCAAACGACAATCTAAATTAATAGATAACAAAAAAGCTATTGAGAAACATCAATCAAACAAACCACGTGTCATAATCATTCTTTCCGATTGGACATCGTGTTTCCAAACATAATTCTGATAGCCTGTCGTTTAACGTTCGAAGAGCATCTTCTTTTTCTTCTTCTTCGGAAATTGCAAGCACGTTCTATAAATTAAAATCGGTACAAATTAAAATACAAGTTTTCCAAGTAAGCATCAATAACCCACATCTAAAGCTCGGTGTACACTATTGGTTAGAGTATTTGTGAGCGTGTTTGTGTGAAACTGTAAAATAAAATACAAATTGATAATGTGGTTAGGCGTCAACAAATGCAAAATAATTTTCAACACTACTGCGATGCATTTGGAGCATTTTTAAGGTTTAAAGAAGAAAGAAAAAAATTGTAAATTTGAAAAAGAAAAGAGAGATGTTATGATTTAGGGTTAGTACAGTGGGGATGCGCAAGGTTTACTTTTCATTTTTAACGCACCTAAAATCTTCTGGGTTTTGAAAATTCAGTGTGAGCAACAAAGCTTAAAACCACCTAAACAACACCTATCACGAAACGTTAAATATCACATGTTGTACATACGCACGCATACTTAGGGGCCAGCTTGATTTTTTACCATCAAAAACTATATAATACTGATTTGTGTCTCATGACAGGTTATTAGCATTTTTAATAAAAAAAACGGTTTAAGTCCGAATGATACCGTGTAACATGTAATATATGTAAATTTAATATTTCGACAGAGTAGGAAATCAAAACAAAAAAACTATAAAAAGGTTGTCCACTCAATATTACCTGTTTTTTTTACTTTCCCAACATTTTTGTGTCAATATGTTTAACTAAAATTTCTGACACTTCCCTCGTTTTACCTATTTATTTTAGACCACACAGGTATTCTAATAAAGCTCAGATTAACAGACTGAAAAAAATGAATGCAAATTCTTTAGGAACAGATCTGATATTCCATCCTTGTTTGACCACATAAAATTCCAGACTTTGTCCTAATATTTTATAATTCTTAAAAAATCCGACAATTTCTGCCATTCCTGACTGAGTGGACACTTTTTTTTTTAATATGTGACAAACCTTCCGTAGGGTGGTAATTGACAAATCCCATTTTTCTCCTTCTTTTAATTCTTCATAAAACGACTTCAAGTTGATGACAGTACTGGTTTTATATCTCACCTAAATAAAGACATTCTTCTATTAGTAATGACACTATTGTCTATTCAACTCGGCATGACAGAAAAAAGAAATATTACATTTCTGTTCTTCATGTTAAATAATTCTTCTTCCTAAAGAAAAAAACATGGTCATATTACGTATAGTATTTATACAAATTTGTTCACCCGCAATCAACAATCAAAGAGTTTTACGTACAGTGATGTAAGCGTTCGTTGGAGTGCTAGGTCTTGGAGGAGTCTGGATACCAGATAAAATATCCCGCAGCAATCTTTCAACCATCCTCTTGTTCTGTCTCTCCTCCAACATTGTCTGGTAAAAAAAATCGTTTTAGTCAAAAATTAAAATCAACGTGAAAATAAACACGCGAAACAGAGCATTCTCTTTTACCAAAATTCAAGAATAATTGCGTACAAAATTTACTTTACTGTGTACTGTCGTTACGTTTTACGTAAATACGCGACAATACACTACATCTACATTCTGTATAAAATCTCAAATTTACTATTTGCTCCTTGTTATTAAATGAGGTAATTACGACCTTACGTACGTTCATATTGCTATTGCGCGAAAATCAATACGCGCGAAACAGATTATTCACAAACTCACATCAATTTGTTCTCTCTCATTTTTAAACCAGTCTTCCTCCGTAGCAATACCTCGCAACACAATTTCAATCTTCTCTCCACCACACAGTACAGGCTGCGTACACAACTCCCATGTTTCAGTAAAGATCCCCACGTTGGGAGATTTAAAAAAGAATGGTAAGCTGGAAGTGATGCCAGGTAAGATCACACCTGAAATTGTATTATACAGGTAAATAATGTACCAAGGTATTTTAATGGAGGTCAAATGATAAAAAAAACAAAGAAGACCATTTACCGTCATCTATGTCAAAATAAAAGCGCATGATTGGGATCGTACTCTTCATGCCAAACGTGTTCACTTGTGCTTTTCTCTGTAAGAGAAGAATATAAATTCAATATCAAAATACTATTGCCCAACAAAATTATTTGTAAAAATGGAACAAGAATCATTAAGAGTCCATACCTTCCACTGATAGTAGATTGGGGCGGTGCCATCATTTGTAATATTCATACTCTGTTGGGAACTTATTCCAGTTTTATTTTCAAACAGAAGACGAACTGTCATCCCCACAGCATTTTTGTTTAAATTTGCAGGTGGTTCACCTTGCCATGTTGCGGTTTGTCCGTTTATGATGAGAGAAGGTGAAAATGATGAAACGGGTGTATCTTGTTCTCTACGAAAAATTACTTGCAGTGTGATAAAACACATATAAAAAATAAACAAATACGAGTAGATATATTATATATATGCATACTCTAACTCATCGTCCTTTTTTTCATCAGCATCAAAATCTGCATCTTCACTTTCACTTTCATTTTCTTCCTCTAACGTCGAAGTTGGCTGCAGAGCCAATGATTTTCCAATAATTTCTAAGCCAGCAATGTACTAAAAAAGGTAGGAATACTATAAATAAAAGAAGAAACCTTTCTACCGTGATTATCTCTAATTTGAACATACTGGCATGTGAGGATCCATTTCATCAATGACATCTTGTAAATGTTCTTTCCGCTCATGCAGGTACGATGAGTTCCACCAAGATACATTTTGCAAGCGAGAAGTGTTTCCCATGCCCATCTCTTCTCTGATATGCGACGGGTGTCCTATATGTTCAATTGGTGGAACTAACCCACGCTCAGTCTGATTCAAGGTGATGCTATAAAGTAATAAACAAATAAAATTCTCAATAGTAAGGCAGCTAGGGAGTCAACTATGACAGTCCAGGGGGACAATTATGAACCCTAACCAGTAGAGCTATTTGTTTTAAGCGTCTGAAAAAAGTCGTTTACACATCTGAATTTTTTTTGTTGGTGTCTATTTTGCAGACTGGAATCTCGGCTTTCAGGAATTTTATTAAGACTAACTACCACAAAATAATTCTGTTATAACTTGCCTTTTTCTGATGCCAATGAGCTAAAACTTGGCAAAATTGTTTGTTAGATAACAGTGAATCGAGAACAAATGTTAATATAATGATATTTTGCTTCTAACGTGCAAGCTACTTGGCTTCTTGTTTTTATTGTAGTTGCTTTAAACATAATTACGGAATTAGATTTGGCAAATGACAAAATAAAAAAATCCTTAGTACTTTGAATGTTACAAGGAATCTAATTTGACAAATAAGAAACAAAAATAATGCCTTATAATTTCTTCAAAAATCATGCAAATTATAAAAGATGAACAAATTCAGGTAAAATTCTATACCTGATGCCATCATCATTGCCGATTGCTTCAGCTTGTTTCCAAAATTCACTACCAACACGATCTAAATGAAATTTCTTAAATTACACCATCATACTAATTTTGGATCCTTTATAATCCTATTGTAAGATATTAGAACTTACACCCCTTTCCATAATCTTTTGTAGGCATGGCCCTGTCTATTAATGTCCTGAAACAAAAGTGGAAAATAGTTTAAATATATGCCATATGCAATATGTGCATGGTCCACCTATACACAACTTGCATTAGCTTTTTTGATTAACAAGATTTTCAAGTATAATCATCTTGTCCACAAAGATTTTTTACACACAAGGAGGTAAGCAGATAGGGAGGTAGACAGGTGTACAATGAACATATGTACTTTTTCTGTACAGTCATTATACCCTAAACACAATTCAGATTAATGCAAAAATATTTTTAATAAAGCTGAGGGCAGATGATTTTAAAATAAAGATCTTAGTTGAACACGTTAAAACCACACCTTTCTTCTTGAACAGATCGGAATGCGTCACTTTGATTCATGACCAACATATCCTTTGAAACTGCCATACGCTCTGCCAATACAGAAAATTCAAATATTGACTTAACATGTGTTACTGCTTTACTCTGGTTTTATACTTAGTTATGTTTATAAGTATACGTGTATTCATTGTATGTATTCATACTTTGTGTTGTCAGACAAAAGTACCAAAATTCTCCTCGCATATTAACTACTCACTAAAAACAATTGTCTTGAGTTTTAAATGTTTTACCGTCTAGTTGGAAAACGGACTAAATAAATTGTAACAAGGCAATTTTTTAGCTGGTCTGCTTTTGTTAGATGTTTTTTTGTCAGGTAAAAACAGCTTTTATGTGTTTAGTAAGTGCGTTAATGTGAGTATTAGTTTCTAAGTTGTATTATTCATTGTGCTACTTTCATTTTGCATACCAGTAAAAAATTCAAGCATGTATGGTTATCTTGGTTGTTAATATTTGTGATTCTTTGGTATTTTGTAAGAAAAGAAGAAACAACAGACTAAAACATTTTGCTTGGTCTTTCACCACCCTAACATCTATCATCTGAAGAAATTAACTCACTTGAAAGTTTTTCTTGTTGCTTTTTACTATCATTCATATGCTTTTGCCAGTTTTTTAAAGCATTTGTCTCATCAGCCTAAAACAGAAAAAGATGTTATTGAAAACATTTCTCTTCTAAATTTTGGAAACAAATATGACATAAGAACAACAGCAGCACTCACACAAGGCCTGCTATTTTTAGCAGGTTCTGTCTGAACTCTATTGTTTTCTTGACATGGAAATGTGTCTTTAGGTACTTGCACATCGACATTAACTTTATGAAGCAACGATTGCTTCTGGAACTCTTCCAATGAGCCAAGTATGTTATAAGGCTTGATAATATTGTCTGAAGTTTTATTGACTAAGGTAGTAAAAATGAAAAATCAAAATACAATAAAATGATATGTTGATAGAATAGAAACAAAAAGAATACAGAGGTTCCAAAAAATATTAATAAAAAATGTTAATTATATAATTATGTCAACATCTTTCACATTGGTTTATATATAAACAAGTTAAACAATTAAAACTAATAGACAAATAGACTAATAGACATACTGACCCATAGCATGAGGTGTTGGTTCTGTCCCATCTTTTATATCATCTGTTTGCACAGGTTTTGCTACCAACACCCTGATGAAGAAAACGACATAATACAAAAACATAATCAAAAACTTTTGTAAATGTAAAACAAACATACTTGTTCTTTGGCTTCTGTTTTCCAATTGCTTGTGGTAAAACATTTTTTCTTATACGAATAATAGTTTTCAATTTTTCAGATGGAGGCTTGGGAAAGTGTTTCTAGAGAGATGAAGAAAACCGGAATTATACATTTATCATTTTCAAATAAAATCTTTCACACAAATATTTAGGAAACAAATCAATGTTACTTAATATGGTCTTGCCTATTGGAAAATAAGAGCAGAAAATAATTTATCCTAACTAACATCACTTCAACTTTCTGGTGGCTCAGAATAGCCTTAAAATAAGATTAAATTCTACCCCTGACTAACAGTTACACTAGAAAAAGCAACATTTTGTTTTTAATTATTTACACTTTTAAAGTTATCTGGAATAATTCGGAATTCTTTAAACTCATCATCACTGGAATCTTTTACAGGACATGGCTCTGGAACTTCAGCTATTGGAGCTTCTTCAACCACCTCTGTAACAGATTTTTGTTTTGATTGCTTTATTCGTTCTAAAGGATGCAAAGATATAGCTTGCCATAAACATGGTGACTTACGGAAGAGGGAAAAAGTTCTCAAAAGGGTCACACAAAGAAGAGAAAAAAAATTGCCATCTTGGACAGGTAGGCTATTTCTAAAGAATTTTTGTATATGAGTCATAATCTGTATCTTGCATTATTGGCTGTCTTCAACCGTTTTCTTTCATTTGACAAAATTGAAAAAAATCTCGAACATTTGGTGCATATGCATCTGTGGTTTAGCAGAAGAACAACAGGTCAGACGTTGACAGTTTTAATGCTTTTTTAAAACATTTCTGTTTAAAATGTGAACATTATGTCTAAAGGATTTTGTAATTTTTATCATCATCATTCTCGACTTACTGTCCGTTTTCAATGCTAGAATAGGTTAGACAAGTATATTAATAACTTTTTTCCATTTGCACTTGAAAATCAACAATGGTCATAATAGAGTTGAATGGGAAAGGAGGAAAAGGTAAATAAACTAAATTAACTATTAATAAGACCATTAGCTTTAAATAGGTGAATTAACCTTTTTATGTGTCATTTTTGTGTATTAATGATTGTCGCTAGTTTACATACATATATAATTAATTTGCAGTCAAAAAAGGACTAAATTTAATAAAGTGTACATCAATATAAATACCTGATGATTTTGGTCTTGTTTTCTCTTTTGACAGCTTTGTTCCCAAACGATTGTTACTATTTATCATTTTAATTGCTAAACAATTATAAAATGTAAAATACAATAAAATACAATGATTCTCACTTACATTTCACAAAAGTAAAAAAAAATAAAAAGAAAACAATGGTAAAACTTCAAAATCATTTTTCCTACTATCAATCAAAAGAAAATGCAAAGTCATTATATATGTCAAATTAGGTTTTCCATGGCCTAATTAGGGGCCATCACCAATCTAATTTTTATTTTATCAAATCTTTAGAGCATCTGATTCTGTTATCATGTTCATTTTTTTAACTTTATTTAAGGGGTCGTCTACAAATTTCGTATGATATTTTATACGAATATATACGAATTTAATTGCTTTTAATTCGTATAAAAATCGTATACAATTCGTATACTGTTAAATAGTTATACGATTTTTAAAAAATCTAATACGAATTTTATACGATTGTCATACGAATTATATTCTCTTTTATACGATTTTCATACGAATTTTCATACGAATTATATTCTCTTTCATACGAATTGACATACGAATTATACTCTTTTATTTATACAATTTTTCATACGAATTATATTTCTTTTTTAAACTTTTAAAATGCGATCTAGAAAAACATTTCTGTCGCCGTTTTTCGTTTTCAAACTTTTAAAATGCGATCTAAAAAAACATTTCTGTCGCCGTTTTTCGTTTTCAAACTTTTAAAATGCGATCTAAATAAACATTTCTATCACCGATTTTCGTTTTTAAACTTTTAAAATGCGATCTAAAAAAACATTTCTATCGCCGTTTTTCGTTTTAAAACTTTTAAAAAGCAATCTATAAAAGCTTTTCTATAGCGGTTTTTCGTTTTTAAACTTTTAAAATGCGATCTAAAAAAACATTTCTATCGCCGTTTTTCGTTTTAAAACTTTTAAAAAGCAATCTATAAAAGCTTTTCTATAGCGGTTTTCCGTTTTTAAACTTTTAAAATGCAATCTAAAAAAACATTTCTATCGCCGTTTTTCGTTTTAAAACTTTTAAAAAGCAATCTATAAAAGCTTTTCTATAGCGGTTTTTCGTTTTTAAACTTTTAAAATGCGATCTAAAAAAACATTTCTATCGCCGTTTTTCGATTGTTAAACTTTTAAAATAGACTTTTTAAACTTTTAAAAATTTAAAAACGAGAAACGGCGACAGAAATGTTTTTTTAGATCGTATTTTAAAAGTTTTAAAACGAAAAACGGCGATAGAAATGTTTTTTTTTAGATCGCATTTTTTTTAAAAAACCATACGCAGCATCTAATTATAAAAACTCAAACGAATTTTATTTTAAAACTCATATACGAATTTAATGCAATGTCAAACGATTTTCTTTTTTTTTAAACCATACGCATCTAATTAAAGTCTCATACGAATTTTTTGTTAAACTCGTACGAATTTAACTCATACGAATTTAATTTAAAACTTATACGAATTTAATTTAAAACTCATACGAATTTAATTAAAAACTCATACGAATTTTATACGATTTTAAGAAAATTTCGTACGAATTTAATTACTGTATGGCAAAAGAAAATTCGTATAGCGTATACAAATTTTTTTAATACGAATTGCTACGAATTTTGTAGATGACCCCTAATACACAATCCAATAAGTAAAGGAATATTTCTTAACCTGCCAGCTGCAAAACTTGTAAAATAAATGTGTTTTTGCTGTGTGTATTTTAACAGCAATGCACTGTATATACTGATAATAACATTACATAATTACAAATGATTTTGTATAAAATACCCCCATACGTTTTTGACTCATGTAAATTACAGAATGTCTTTACATAGAAACCAGGCCTATGTTTTAAAAAAATCATTTAAAATTCTCTGTTAGAAAAAAAATTACCTGCAACATATAGGCGAATTACTAATAAAACAATCTGTTGCACTGTTAGGATTCTTATTGGCTTAAAACTCATTTTAGCATTGTTCTCAGAAAACCTTTAGCCTCGATAAGTTTCAGGCGTCCAGCCTAGCTGCGCTGTCTCTTTCTATCTCCTCAGGCGATCTTAAAGATTCCGCCTTTACTGGCCGAAATCAATAATTCAAGTTGTGATAACTTCCTCTTTGCTCTGCTGGGAGTATTTATTTACTTGTGGTTTTGGAGAAGAGAATAATAGCACGTTGCATATAAGAGTGCTTTTTTGTCACCATACCTGACAACAATGTTGTAAACGAGAATAAAAAATAGCATAGTAAACTTGGGGAAATAATAGCTAGTTATAGCTAGCTAGTGTACACTGTGGGATGAAATGATAAATTATGGTTAATGCTCCTGATTGCCTCTCTTCAGCATAATGTTTAACAATTGTAGTTACAATCCTGGTCAAAAATAATGGCAGTAAACCCTTTTTACACGTGTAGCAAGAGCAAGATAAGTACAAAGCCGTGCTAACACGTTTCCAAACATTGATAATGGGGGGAGAGAGGGGGTAGTAGGAAAGGATTATACTGCACTTTTTGTAGCTTACTGCCAATATATATTTTGACCGGGATTGTAGCTACAATTGTCTCAAAATTTTCTCCTATGAACATCTACTACTCATAATCTAAAGTCTCTCAGTATTTTATTAAAGATGCTAAAACTTTCTTCTTTTTTTGGTCAATTTTTACTGTAAAAATACGTCGTCACTGCGGTTACCATTTTAAAACTGTCTGCCAGTCTGGGAAATGCGCGGTATGCTTACAAACTGTGTGTAGCAACAACCACCCCTGTTGCATTTCCATCTGCATTTCGACCCCAACATCTTAGCAACAGCGCCATTTGTTGGCAAGCAAATAGTTCTGGGGAGGCGAGCTTAAAGAATGAGAGCTTTCTACTTACTAACTGCGTTAGCATTAAAAACCACCAAAGTAATTTGCCTAAGTGTAATGAATTTTTAAGGCAATGGAAACACGTAAGGTTTCAAACCGTATGACGCAAGCATGTCCATCAACTGTACTTCAACAAAATTCAAACCCAGGAGCATTCTATATGAACCTATTAACAGATTTTTTTTAAAAAAACTTGAATTTTGAAAACCAGCCAAAAAGTAGCTAAGATAATGTCGTCATGATTTGTTATAATAATATTAAAATTATAACCAGGCTGGTCATTACTCTAATTTTTCTATTGTTCTAGACAATGGACTTTTGTTTTTAACCTGAAATCTTAGCTGCATATATTCTTATGAACGGTCTTTTTATATTATACAGGTGGAGTTGATAGCAGAAAATTTGAAAATGTAAATTCTGACAGTTGTTTAACAATTGTTTTGTTTTTCTCTTGTAGTCATGAAAATGTTTTCAGAGTATTTTTAGAGCATTATTAAGTGAAAGCATTTTAAACTACTAGAGTTTAACAAAAAATAAATAATATTGAATTACGGGAAATAAGAATCAACAATCACAGTTTCACAACATCTTTTCTTCTACAATCTGCAGTTATGTACACAAGCAGCACTCTTTCTATAGCAAGCTCTTCGATGTTTTCTTCTTTTAGCATTTTGGAAACAATGAACCGCCGCTTCATGACACTAAAAATGCAGATAGGGATTATTTCTTAAACAAATGCACACATTCTTTTATGAAAAATACGTTGATAACAAAACAAGTATTAAGAGCTGTAAAATTTAGGGAATTTTACTAAAAAAAATAAAAAAAACCTTTGGGGAGCTTACGATTATACACTGCTATAGTAATCCTCAACTACATATTTTGAAAAGCGTTAAATTTGACTTAAATCCAATTGTAACTTGTTTGTTTGATAGACACAGGGTAACTCAAAAAGACGTCTACCCCCAGGGTAACTCAAAAAGACGTCTAACACAACAGGACCTACATCTTTCGCGCATTTATGTAGACACTTGTTCCATTGGAATGTACATATTCTTATTTGTCTTTTGTTGCTTGCTTCCTTTCTGCAGTCACTTAAAGCTTCGAGACACTAGAATATATAAATATAAGTTTAAACGCGTGGTTTATAAAGGCTAGGGTAGGTTTGTAAATCTTGCGTACCTCTTTTGGTTCAGGCCCACCAGACCCGTCATCGAAGTCCTCTAAAGAAAGTAAAAAAATCGTTAGATACAAGTTACAACGAGTGGTGATTTATCTAATCGCTATACAAAACAAGGCAAACACTGCCAAATGGTTATTAAAATGTCAACGAAAGATTCAACCTCCATCAGAGCCTGTTTTCTCTTTTCGCACGCGTGATGGCTACCGACAATAAAACGCAGCACCGGTGAGATAGAAAAAGCTCTGGGGGACAAAGCAGCGAAAACTGTTATAAGTTTTGTAGCTACCATTATTAAGCTGAAATCTGATCGATGAAACAAATTTTTCACCTTCAAATGAGGCATAGGCCAATGCAACACAAAGAAATATCACCACAAGTTTCATCATTTCAAGTCTGAAATTTGACGCATCAAGAATGAATATTTTTCTGATACTGCATTCATTATATAGTCCATCAAAAAGCTGTGCATATATTCGAAAATGTTTTAGGTAAATTAATACTGTTTGACTGCTCTGTGTTTTTCAAACATTAGTGCACGTGAATAAACAGAAATTTAATTACTCTCGCCCCAGTACCCGAGCAGGAAATATCGCTCCAATATCGCTATTATCTTTCCGTTATTTTTATCTAAAATAGAAGCTTCTATTTATCACCCATTCTGCAGTGCTCTTAACAACGTAAGAAGCTCCTTAGGATTAAGATCGTTCTAATTCACAAGAACTAATCATAAACATTTTAGGCAGTTTTTAGATTTTTTTAAATTTGACAAAGAGAACCATTTAAGCATTATTTTTTAACCATATTGCGGGTAAATTCAGATCAGGAATGCTTTGGATCTAGTCAAATTATCTAGGATCCTCTATTGTGTAAATTGACAATTGGGCTTTACGTTCAACGTGTGTGATGTAGGACAAGTCACCATAACTATTGTCTATTGTCAAATATTATCCGGTACTTTACAAAATATCGTTATTTGGGATTTTTTCCATTAACGTTCTTAAAAACTTGGAAGTCAAATGAAATGAAAAGTTAATTTATTTTACAAATTAATGAAACTTATTTTACAACGTTTTTATACAAACGAATACTTCTCTGTTTGTTTTTAATATTAACGCGTTCAAATGATTAAAAAATTTTCTTTAGCGCCACTACGCAGATCAAAGAGCGCGTCTACAAAATATCACTGAAAGATTTGTTTTAAACCTTTTATTGCTCTTACGAAGTAAGAAATAACAACATGGTACTTTTTTCCAAAACATTGGAGATGGAATTAATTGCCCCTGTCGCATTGATTTCCATAGTTACACTCGGTAAATTCAAACCAACATTTGTATTATATTGATACCATGTGTCTTACCTTTTTGTCTTTATGTGGTGCCCAATAAAATACGCACATAACATGCACAATACTTTATAGAAACATATGAGAAGATGAAGGTTGTTATTTCGTGAATTCCGTACTTTACGCGCATTCTACTAAATTGGAATCTTAAGTATGCCAGAAGTATGCCTTACATTATCCATTATCCAAGGTATGTTCAAATGATAAACGCAAATACTTATTTGAGTGAGAAACTAACTAAACATAACCAAAGCTAACTTCCAGTATGCATGTGCGTCAAAGAACTATCCTAAAATCTAAATTCATCTAGTTTGAAAATAAAAATTTCCTGACGAGCAAGATATGTAGGCATTCTTTTTTTTATACCACTAACTCGAACCACCAACGGGGTTCGATCCTGTAGTGAGATAAAGGTAACTCGTCTCACTATTGGACCGGTAGCTTAGTTGGCAGAGCAGTAGGGTGCTAACCCAATTGTCGCTGGGTTTTTTCCCCAACGGTCCAAGTTTTTACTTTCGCCGACAAAGATCACCTTATATCATACAGTATTCAGTATCGGTACTGAATACTGTATAATATATATATATATGTACCCGGTACTGTGTGCTACTACTGTTGTTCTACTACATGGACCCGATTTCAAACCGCTATGAAATGCCATTGTATTAATATGGAGCATTTCATATCAGGTTTGTGTGAACTGCACATGCGCAATAGCTTCGGACGCATGCGCAATAGTTTTATTTCCGGCAAATCGTGTTTACATGAATATTCTAAGGGCGAAATGAAATTTCATCTTGGTCTTTTAGACTGACATGAAATCGACACTTAAATGGACTAGGCATGAGACCGAAATGATTTCAGAACAGAAATGAACTTTCATGTGAAGTCTTCCTATGTTCTGGCATTTATAAAATTTAAGACAACTCAAGTTGTATTGTCAAGATCCTCAAATTTATTTATATTAAGACATTCAGGCGAGAATGTCTTACCTGGACTCCCATAGAATGGATAGTAATGATCACGACAACTACAATAATTTAGATTTGTATATCGATGTAGATTGTTATGTTATATCGTAGGGTTTGCTTTAGGTTGCGTTTAGTTACACGATATATTATTCTGCAAATATGTCGTAGGGTTTGCTTCTTTCTGCCAATATAACAAGATTACACAAATACCTCCCACAAGTGCTAATTTCCATCTTATTTGATGTACAGGTAAAAAAATCAAGACTAAAGATTGTTTTCTGACATACTAAAACAATACAGATGAACTGCATTAGAGAAAGCACTGAATAAAAACACAATAGTTATACACAGAAAAACATATTTTGTAATATTTTACAAATACGCCGCAACTTAATTATTAACAAACCGTGCCATCAATGTAACAAATAAAATTATAAGTGGTTGGTGACATAATTGTTTTTCTTGGAGTATTACCATCATCGGTGACACTTTCGACCTTTCTCAATGAAATTAACGGGAATATAATTAACGCATTTGTAATGTGTAACACAAATCTCAAGAGAGTTAAAAAGTTCTGATTAATTAGGAATAATTAATAAAGGCAGGGTGTAGCTCATAGCGTAGACGTTTCGAAGGATCAAGAGAAACTGGTTGTCAATAAGCCTATTATCAAAATAAAAATGAACATGTCCATCAAATTTGGTCTTTTTAATTCCCTGTTTAGAATAAGTAAGTCGGTGAGCTAAATCGCGTTAATTTAATTATTTAAGGTGTTATAGACATTCTTATCAATTTTATTTATGCAAATTCGTGATCGTTAATTTTGTGGAGCAAGTTATTCGATATTAGAAGCTTTACTTGCCTGGAAGTAGTAGCAAAGAAAAAATAGCCTAATCCAATTTAATCTTCTTTATAACGGGATAGACCACGGGCATTTTTTTCTTTATTTACACAGAAAAACATGTTCTGTTCCGTTCAGACACACAACATACTTTTTAATAAGTCTTTAGGCATACATGCTCAGTAAGCTGGCTTAACCTTTCTAATGGAATACATCGTTAACATTTTTTATGGGTGGATTTAATATTTGCTGTAAAGCTTATAAAACATGACACTAATTTCCTAAACAACACATGATAAATTTGCGTGTTTACTGTTTGACAAAAGACGAAGTCATATAATTCTATTACGCACAGGAAAGGAGGGTGAAAGGGAGAGCAAAACAATAATATTACCATGTTTGTGTTCAGAGCTGATTTGTTTACATTTTGTCCATATTTCTTTCAGATGTTTAAAATTTTAGAAGAAGTACATAAAATACAATTCATTATGTGGCTGTAAAGGAAGTGTTTCAGAATGATTTTAAAAAGCTTACTGTTTTCATGCATATCATGTATCCTATTGCGTTTTGTTATATCGCAAAGACAGGTGTGTAATATTGGTAGTCAAGTTTCTTGTTACCCAATACAGGGACATCGTAAGTTCCATATTGCTTACTGGTTAGGTTTCATTTCTGCCTGTCACAAATCGACCTTTTTTCAACTCTATTTTTTAGCTACATGTAATAGAGCTACATGTATTACACTAGTTTTTTTTGGTTTTTTTGTTTTGTATTTCCAATAGGCTTTTGGTTTAATATAATCTTTAAATAAAATCATTATTTCTACTTCTTTAAAACGGACCGTGTTAGCCATTTTTCTTCTATTTTCCCCATCTTTTGAGTCAGCATTTAAGTTCTCACGATGGAGAACCTTGTGTCTACGTTTTATATAGTTTTAACCTTTTATTGACCAAAAAGACAGGATATTATCGTTACACTTACGATGGACTCTTTCTTAAAACCCAAGGTTATTGTAAGAAGGGTGTGCTTAATTAGTTCCGCAGATTAAATTCGGTATAATTTATTATCTTTCAGCCCATCTCCACAAGAAATAACAGACTCCTAATTAATACAGGTAAAAAGAATTTTGTGAAGAACGCGATCTTGGAGTATTATCAAATGTTCAAAATTTACATAGACCGGTCATCATTTAATCAAGATTTTTGGTTGCCCTGCCACTTAACCAAGACGTTTTCTCGCGTTTTGCTTATCTCACAAGTTTAATGTATAATTTTTAATTGCTTTGCGCTGCAATATCTTTAACGCGAATTTACCTAAAAAATAGTGTTGCATGTCACAAAACGCCCGCATAACTCTGTTGTATTCACGTGCATTGCTCCTAACACACGTTTGTCCAAATTCCATCTTAGAACTTTACAGACACAGAACTAACATACCAGGTTATGACGTGGAACCAATTGCGCCACAAAATGTTGGAATAAGCTTTATCAATAAATCAGGACGAAGAGCAAGGGTAAAAGAAATATTTTGAAAACAGTTTGCAACATGAAAAATGTAAGTCAAGTAATCGAAATAACTTTTTTTTTGTGCATTAGATATACCAATCTGACCGTTTTGGATATGAAATTCACTATAGATTTTTCCTCCGTCCAAACGAACCAAGATCGCTTTCATATATTCCAGATGGGACATTCTGGGTGGCATACGATTTCATTACGAATGCATTACTTCTTATTAACGGACAACCACGTCTGGAGACAATACAAAACCCACGTGGTGTGATGGTGGCAGCAACAATTCATAGTAGTAGGAAATCTTTATTTCGAATGTTAAGCTCAGATATATGAAAATGATACAGAATAGACTTTCTTGTATTCAATTTCTTTGAAGTGTCACGGGTTTAACCTTCCAATTGCACAAAAAGTAAGCAACAACCAAAATCTTCATATAAAAGTTAATAAATAGTTAAAAATTCAATATCACGGCAATTATACTACCCGCCACAACCATTTTAATGTTTTCTGTATTCGCACCTTATTTTAAAAACATGGCATGACATGGTAAACCGGAAAACCGGAAAGCTTTTGACTACGATTAAGGGGGCCTGGAACTACAACAATCCCTATATTCATTTAAAGCTCAAAAAAGAACAATACAAGAAAGGTTGATTATTGTTTGCGATATGACGTTGAAGTTTGCACAACTGCAGAATATAATACTGTTATTGCGGATAAACCGACAGGGTTAACTCAAATCCTATTTTTCATATTCTTAGATTTTTTAAGACCAGAGCCGTTAGGAAACATGCCTGCTAAACCTCTTTTTATTGAAACGCTTGTTGTTCTCGATCCCTCCTTTTTAAAACACTATGGAATGGAGCAAGCAACATCGTATACCTTGGTTTTGATGAACATGGTGAGGAAGATATTTAATATTTCATTGATTATTTTTACAGTACAGAGACTGTAAAGCGTAAAATGTTCTTTACTTAAGGTTGCTCGAACCTTCACACACAAGTCCTTGAGCATTCCAATTTTAGTTGTGTTGTCTAACATTATCCCTATGAAAGAGAAGCCGGTAAGCTGGATATTTATTTTTATTTAAAGATTCTAAATTAAACAAGACGTATGATATACGTAAACAACCTCGCGAATAAAGTTTACAAAAAGCAGTCTATCAGATTGTGACTTCTGTTACGAAGGTTAGACATGGCATATTTTGCTATTCAGATAGGCTATAATATTTGTTACACAATATGCAGTTATATTTCAAAATTGGTTTGTGAGATCTTCTTGCATGGAAAATTACTCGAAATCTCAATTTTTAATTAAGTCAGTCTGGGGTAAACTCTGACTGACAGGAAGAAGAAATACCACAAGCCCCACCTAAAATTTCGAAATTCAGTAATTTAGTAGACCCCCCAAAAAAGAACGGGGTATAAGATAGTCAGTCAGTAAGAAAAAGCAAAATAAAAAAAGTAATATACAATAAAAATAGTAAATCTTATTGCTCGAAAAAGGAAATAGCTGTAGTTAAATAAATATATTATCAGAACTGTCACAAACAGCAAACTTCGTTAAAAAGAATTCTGTGCACTTATGGCGCAGAGAAAAATAACAAAAACGGAATCTAAAAATTTACGTTCTTTAAGAGTGTTTCCGAATTCATATTTCTCTATGTTGGTGTGTCATTTTTCTGAGCGAAAAGTATTCCGTTCTTGTCATTACTTACAATATAATTTGCCTTTTGCTTACATGTTAACCAATTTTTGTAAAATCGATGTATTTAATAAATTGATATTGCGGAGCGTCTTCGTTTCTCTCTTACGTAATGTTGTGGAAATTTTATTTTTTGCAGACTACTTTCCAGGCATTTGCGGAGACCTTAATTCACTTTTGTAAACTCTGGTGGAAACACTATTACTTTACCAGTTAGTTAAATAATACTTTTGAAACTTATCTTATCTTTTAAAAAATTAAAACAGCAAAGGAAAAAAAAGTAAAAATAGTTACCAAGATGAGATTCGAACACACGACTACTCCCGTTTCGGTGCTCAGAGAGGCAAAAAATTCCATTCTTGGGGGACACATTTGCGTTTTAATACAAGCTCACTAGCTTTTAATAAATGTAATAATATGTAATGCTAATTTTTAGGAATATTACAAAATTGAACCAAATAGGCCGGAAATCAGCGTTTCTTCAGCTTGTAGATATGCTCGTGAGAATGCTGACAATGCATCAGTTGATTTCTCCCTCATTTTAACCAGGTTAATTAAATATTTTTATTACTTGTACTACCTTATTCAGTCTAAAAAAAAATAAGAAAAATAAATAATTTTTTCTTATGTTTAGAGAAAATATTGGACCTGCAGGTGAGATTCGTTATAAACAACGTCTTGATGTACAGCGTCTTGAATTTTTATAACTTAGTGTATTTGTACAAAACATCACTTAATTCAGGATATGCATCCATGTACACGATGTGTACAAAGAGAAGTTGTGCCTTAGTCAGAGATTCTGGGCCAGATACTGCTTTTGTAATTGCACACGAAATTGGTCATGCGTAAGTAGATCAAAATTTTTCTTTTACCAGTAATATACAATTGTGTCTACCATTCTGGTCTTGTTTTTGTTAGTCTTGGGATTGGGCATGACGAGGACAACGGTTGCGTGAGAGCTAGCTCAGGCGGAAGTAACATAATGGTGAAAAGAATATATAGTACCAGCTCTAATTATCAGTGGTCTTCATGCAGTAAAAGAATGCTGAGACAAAACCTAAGGTGAGTTGTATGGCACAACTAGCTTGTCTGATGCAATTGATTCAACTTTGAAATATTTAATAATCAAGATGAATCGATTAGCCTGAAAAACATTACTGGTAGCCTTGTAATAGACTGGTGACCTTGTGGTAGAGCCTTTTGCCTCTAGGGCGGAAGTTCGTCGGCTCAGTCCCCAGCCAAGTGATGCTAGACTACAAAAGTGTGAATCGATTTTTTCTGCTTAACGTTCAGCATGAAAATCGGATTGATATATATGCGATTTAAACTGAACTGAACTGTGAACTTTAAAACACGTTAGTGCTATTAGCAACTGTAGAGGCTATCCTGTCTAAATATTAACAATAATAATAATAAAATGTGAAAGCATATTTTTTAGGTACTTTCGTTGCATCAAGAACGTACCAGTTTTGTTGCCAGTTTTTAAACACAATATGAATTACCTTCCTGGAGAGTCACTAAATCTAACTGCTCAATGTAAAAGTTACCGTGGTAAAGATGCATTACCATGCACGCTGGTAAGTTTGGTATGACGTCTTTCTGGATGACAGGTAAAGTTTTTCCTGTGTAAGACAGACAAAGCATTTGGCAACTGCTCACTTGCATGTTTTTATTTAGTTTAGCAAGCTTATAAATCTTTCACGCAACCAGTAATGTTATTTTCTTCTCACTACTCATTTCAGAGGTTGTCAACGCGCTGCAAGTATCTATGGTGCCGCAAGAATCGTATTTCTCATTGTGAACCAGTTTGGTGGCATGCACCTTTAGAGGGCACGTCTTGTGCCGTTAACCGGGTACGGTCTGTTAAAATGTAAACACGGTATTGGTAGAGCTTGTTTTCACATTGTTTGTTGGTAACACAAAGTCGAATTCCTTTTTTGCATCTCCGTATATTAATGGAGCAGGATCCAAAAAGGGGGTTTATGTACAAAATTTGAAGTCGAGGACAGGCGTTTGATTTTTGTTACATGATATTCATACCATATTGTAAATTTCATTATTAAAATATTTTCACTATAAATTTGATAGTGGTGTCTTCGCGGGCAGTGCCTGAAAAAGGTCAAAAGAGTCCTGGTGCATGGAAATTGGTCAAACTGGTCATCCTTTGAACCCCCGTGTGAAAGTCATCGACGCATGTGGTTGATTCAACGAAGAAATAGAACATGCGATAATCCTAAGTAAGTCTTGTAATTTGCACCCTATTAGGTACCTAAAGGGACCTTTTCTCAATGGCAACTTTATCTGTCAAAATTTAGTCCATTCCTTTACCAAGCAATCATTAAAGCGGCATATTTCTAAGTACACGCTTTAACGCGATGATAACGAATATCAAAGGTGCGCCAATAAGAGAATTTCTGTTTTTCTTCTTGATGGAAGATCTACCAGAGAGAATTGCAAGAATTTTTGCAGTCGCTTATCAAAAAAATATGCTGAATTTACACTTTTAGTTTTATTAATTATTATATTTCTTATTCAGGCCGCAAGGGGGAGGACAAGAATGCTCTGGAATATCTAAAGAATATAGAATTGTACTTCCTGCAGATGACAAGACGTGTAAAATATATTCCCTGACAGAGTTGGTACGGCTGTTTTCTATTTCTGTTTTTTTAACAGTCAATTAAAGATTCTACAGTTCTGATTGTAATAATACAACCAATAATATTTTTGTAGATTATGAACAAATGGATTGATACAAAGTCACTCGCTTCGATGGGGTGTCAAAAATCAAGGCATCGCAATAAAACATGGATTAGCTACTCGAGGGAAATGCAACAGAAGCACAGTAAGACCATCCTTATGAAACCTATGTTTTCTATAATAATTTCCTATATTACTATCTTTTTTTGTTTATCACAGTTTCTTCTCTTAACTTAACATGCAATTTTGAATCAACAAATTGTGGTTGGAAGAGTTCAAAAGTGGGCGCAATTCCATGGATTTTTGGACGCGGAAAATCGCCATCAATGTATACCGGACCAGAATATGATCATACGTTCAAAAATATGTCCGGTCATTATTTATATTTTGAAACATCTGGACTAGGGGACGGCAGGAGGCTACGCAAGGGAAGCACTGTTGTTTTAGAATCACCTATGATATTAGCTTCATCACTTTGCCTTGAATTTGCATACCACATGTTTGGCAGAGATATTGGTGCGTTGAATGTATTCATTCGAAATGGCAAACACAAAAGGAAAGTATGGTACAAGACAGGACCACAAGGTCAAAGTTGGCAGAAAGCTAAAATTGATTTAAAAGTGAATATTGAATACAAGGTTAGTACACTTTTAAGCTGGATATCCACGAGGCGACTACATTTTTGCGACGGCAAATTCAATATCTACGTAGGCGCAAATATTGAAGTTTCAGGATGTTATCAACTACTTTAGCGAAAATTTCTTGTTGGCTAGCAGTAAACTTTTTTATTTTATAAATAAACATTATAACAACAAAGAATGTTTACACTTTCTCGCATTCTAATTGGCTATTTTTAAAATTTTCCGCCTCAATGTATTTTTAAGTATTTTTCTTTATTTATAAAACTTAAAGGTTTACATATGCTACTCTTTAGATAACAATTGAAGCTGTGCGTGGTCGGTCGTACTATAGTGACATTGCAATTGATGATTTATCTTTATCGTTTGGTTTGTGTGGTCAAAACCAAGGTAAAATTCTATCATGTTTGGATTGCATGTTTTGAAATAAAACAGTTATTATATTAGTTTTTCTTCTAGGGGTGAAAGAATGTCATTCTGTTTGTATTGATACGAATTCCAAACAAATGCATGTTGCTCAAACGGTGGATGGTACGCCGTGCAAGCTGGCTTCATCTATTGATAGTGTGTGTTTTAATAGGACCTGTCAGGTAATATTCCTCTCTAATGTAATTACATATTTCTATATTAAGTACCGTAATGTTTGGAACAAACGCCGCCTCCATTGATAAGAGAAAATAGCTACCCTCACCCTCCAGTAGACGAACAATAAAAAAAATTATTCACTCTCCAAGCTTTTATTTAAAGCGTAAATGTAAGTGATGTCCTTGTCTTTTTATTTAGCCTGTAAATTGCCGAGGGATAATTGGAAAATCAGATTGTTGAAGATTGGACAATTTTAATACCTTCAACAATTAAAGATACAGGAAACGTAAAAGATAGCGGCACATAAGGACACGAAAAAACATGCTGTTGAAAATTGTATTTTTAACTGGAAATTAAATATAAATTATATTACCATTGAACTTTTTATTATTTTACCTTGACCTGAGCTTTTTTTTATTTGCTTATTTGAAAAGTTGTGTTCTGATATAATAACCTTGTTATCTTTAGCTTCTTTTTCATTACAGACTTTTGTCTCGTCTCTTATTTTGTCCAATATTGTGTTAAATCACCTCGCAGCAGATTTCAAAACTATCCACGGGGATTCCTACGTTTCATCAGAAGTTTCACCGAATTAAGGAATCGGTGTTCACATTTGTAATTTAATAAAGAAATTATGTATTTTAGAATACAAAATCAAGTTTGTAAACACTGCCACTGAACATAAAACCTAATAAACAGCATCAAAATAAATACATTTCAAAGGTTTTCTACGCCCTGACCTCTTTAATTCTCCTCAAATTTGAAAGGTCTCCTTAAAGCTCCTTAAATCTCCTCATCTCCTCTAAAAGTAGATTTTTTGACAAAGTTCTTCTTAATTCTCAAATTTAATTTTAATTTTTTTAATTTTACAATCTTTCGCATGTTTTTGTTTTTAAAATTTATAAATATATTTTTCTTTAGTCGTGGAAAGAGTAAAGACCTCTCCTGTTTTTTTTTTAATATATCTTAAGTTAGGCAACAAATATTTGAAAGCAATTTATTTAGACACAATCAAGAGTTCAAAAAATTCAAGTTTCAAGATGTGTGTCGTACAAGGTGTATTGAACGCGTTAGTGGCCTGGATACATTTAAGCAATTATTGGTGCCACTTCATTATACCTTAGAGAACATGAAAATAAACTTACAAAACAAACTGTAACTTCTTTTTTAAATCTGGTATCTAATTTTGACGTTATTGTCTCTCTTGTTATATCTGTTACAATGTTGTTACAAGTCAAAAATATAATGACAGTTAGATGAGCTTGCATTCAAGCCCTAACAAATATTTCAGTAACAACAAGACAGGTTGCTTCAAGTTTTCAAAATAAATGATATAGTAAAGCTTTAACTGCAGCTAAGGCTCATGTAGCGAACGGGTAGGCCTAAATAGGGTTAAAACCTGGACAAGATCAGGAGCCTGTTTTATTGTCATGCTTGTTTTGCCTTCACCTTGGTTAAAATTTATGAAAAAGTTATTGGTGTGTATTAGGACAAACCCTTAAATCATTTGCGATGTTTTTTCCGGCAGAGTTAATTTCACGGCATATACGTGGAAGTTGAACCATGATTCTTTTCGTCATGGCATATACCTAATCTTAAATATTTCTTTTATTAAAATTAACTCAAAAAATGATTATTTCTACAATTTGATCATGGAAAGAAACAACTAGTAACAATCGATCCTCATAAATTATTCACGAAGCAATGAAGAATTGGCATCACGCAGGGCATTGCATATTTTGTTTATGCTCGAGCATGCGCACTAACTACGTAAGGATCATATTTTTTTTTCCCATAGACCTAATTTTTTATCTGTTATCGAAAGAAAGTCTGAAAATCAAATGTTGTGAAATATGCAGCTTGAACATATTGAAGCTTTTCTTTTCAATTAATGAATCGAAAAGAATAACATATGAGCCTTGCATTCAGATAAAAATTGATTGAAGATATTTTTAAACAAATTCAATGAGTAATGAAAGCTATACTCAATGACGAGGAAAAGTCAGTACATTAAGTAAAAATGATGAATTCTGCCACCAAACGAAGATGAATCGCTATTTAACGACATAAATAGAAAAGGAGATATAGTGCGAAAGTCATTTTAACAAAAAGAGCAAAATATAAAAGATGTGCGCGTAAAAAAACTATCAAAAATATAGTTTGATTCAAGAAGTTTAAAAAATGTCTTCAAATCTTCATCGATATTTAGACAGTCTAAATGAAGATGACAGCTCCCTTCCACCATCACCAGGTAGTAGTATAAATGGGTATAGTCCTCCACCTCAAGTTGATAACAGACACAGAGATGTTCCAGGATCCAACAACAGTCGAAGAATGTCTGCAGTCAGTGATTCGTCGTACAAGCCGCAAACGAAAAGAGAATATTATCCAGCAGATAATTATGACGTAAGGGACTTAGATAAACTTTTTAACTATGCAATTTTTTATGAGAATTCATTTGATAGAATCATCAAGGCTTATTTTCCTAAATTTTTAAAACAATTTAAGAATAATGTTTGGGTACGATCATCAGACATTAATTTTCATTTGTATGTGAAATTCGACTGAAATATTCATTTTTACAACATTTTTGTCAAAAAAATCCACAGGGTGGAAGAAATATTATTGCGGTGTAACCAATTTTTTCTTTGAAGAATAATTTTAAAATTATTTAGGCTCAAAACGTCGATTTTCTAGTAATCACAAGGCTCAATCAAAAAGTTAATTTTCATCAAACAGTGTGTGCGACCTATTGTATTAAACATCTATACTGTTAGACCGTGACATTAATTTGAAAAGTAAGGATTAATCTAGATTGTTTTTTTGATGGTCAAGTGTGGACATCAGAGGGTTAAGCTTGCAAAGATGGAACTTGTGCTGCGCGAGTAACTTTTATAAATTATACCGAAATTACAAAGTGGATATGTAAAAATGAATACAGAGGATTCAGTATCTAAATCGCCAATTTATGTAAATAACAAATTTGGAGTTTGAAGTTTGAAGTTCAGAAACTCGTGGCTTAACGCTCAAATTTTTAAAAAAAGAAACTTTGTGTTCCAAAGAATTTCTGTAAGGAAAAATGGCAAATTACAAGTTTAAAATAAAAAATAAATAGGATAAATCAGCGAGCACGCTGAGTATTTTCAGTTCTAAAACTAGAGCTGGGTAAGAATTCCGAGTGCTGAAAACGGGACAATCGGATTTTTCGATCATACATACGTATAGATAGTTAAAAAATAGAAAAGAAAAATAAAATCGCGTTACGAGTTCTCATGCAAAAACAATAATATTTTTTTTGCATGAGAACTCGTAACGCGAAAGAATTAACTAAGTTGAAAATATTTTCTGTCAGATTTTTAATATCAATACAGTTTCTGTAACCAATATTTGAATGGTTTCTATTTGAAGAAAGAAGAATAAAAAAAAATAACGAATAAAAATAATTGAACTTAATAAAAAACAAACGTAATAAATTTCTATTTCTTATTGTCACTTAGTTGCTCAGGATTGCGGGAAGATAAATTATCCATGAATAAAGATCGTATGAATGTTGAACCACATTTTATATTCATAAAAATGAATAATATCAGAAAAATATATTCAAAATGACGTTGTGTTTTTCAACATCACCTAGTTATAATGATATTATTCTGAGCGACAAATTAAATATGTTCCTAATCAAAAAATACAAAAATCAATAAACCCTTTTCAAAATGTCAAACAGATTCATTCTTTCTCAGTATTAATAAATCTGTTTATCAGTGACCCAGTGCCTCAAAAAAAAAAAAAAAAAGAAATTGTCTACACTAAATGTACTTTTAAAAGCATACAGAAATTTTCATTTTGAACTGGTTTCAAAGTGATGATATAACTCGGATAGCCAACTATGTGAGAAAAAAAAAATGCTATAAACTTGTTAAAAACAATGTAATGACTTTTTTGTTTTATTTTACTTCGAAATCACTAAGAAATTGATAAAAACTTTTAGAATCAAATATGAAAAGAACGTAATTAATTAAAATAAGTGGTTGCAGGGACAGGACGTTAGCCGGAATGATTTTTGTTCTGCATTTATATGGATAAAAGTGTCTCGTTTTTTTGTTTTTTTTTTGTTCTTTCAATTGAAAAATGCAGAATTTACGTGTGTTTATAGAAAAAAACGTCTCACCTCAGCTGGGATTCCGCTAAGTCGGAATGGGATTAAATTTTTCCGGGACAAAAAACTTCCATATATACTTAGTAGAATTATTAATGAGGGGGGGATCCTGCCCCTCATATACACAGCTCATTAGTGGCAACCGTTAAGATAACCAATGCTAGACGAGAATAAAGTAGCAGTAATGCGTGAATATGAAGTCTTTAAAATTCTTGAGTGTGATAATTCAGTTGAGAGTTGTATACAACAACCAACTGTACCAATGACAGTTAAAATTATTTAAAAATATTAGTAACGAGTGATCTTTTATAAGAATAGAATGTTTTGGAATGAAAAAAATATTTAATTTAGCCATCCTTTTTGTGACATTCTCAATTAAAAATATTAGACTGCTTTAAGTTATCAAAGAAAATAAAAGTTTTAATAACGCGAGTTGAGAATGTGTCTCAAGATCACAAAAATTCAAATAAATAATATTGACAATTTGAAACAAGGAAACAAATAAGAAATAAGTTGAAAATGAGCTTATTAAATGTTCTCGTTTGACTGAAGAAGAATACAGAACTAATGTAAATATCACAAGAAGATTAAAAAATGTCGAGTTTCAGCACCTGTCAAATAGCGATCTACTAAATCAATTCTGTTCTGTATCTGTCGCGTAGAAACAACGCAAATAACATCTCCTTTTAAAAAAGAAACAGAACTTTAATAAAAAAATGGAGAAAGATTTAGATGAAATCATGCTAATCAAATTGACATGGTTGCGATGACACGATTAATCAATTAATTCTGCTGTGAAAAATAGTCCGAAATGAAAAAAGATTTGAATACTTCATCTTTATATTGAGCAAAAAATCAAAATATCAATTTTTAGTGAAGGTAGCAGCCAGAAAGGTTAAGAAGCTGAGAGCCATCGAAAGTATACATTGTAGATTAAAGAAATAAAATAAAAATGGATAAGAAAGATAAAACACCGCCAGCAGTAAAGCTAAAGCCAGAAAAGAAAGACGTATCATCTACTGGTTCGTTTTCAAAAGCTAGAAGAACTTTTGAGGCTCCGTTAAGTAAAACGCTTCCAGAAAAATTAGAGGATAAAATATGTTGGTATGCTAGAAATAGAAACTGGAAGGCTCTAAATAAACTGCTTGAAGAAGCGAAAGAGGACGAAGCTGTGTATTTTAGCCTTGCCGGAGTTTCCTATGTAAGCTACGCCGTTGAGCCTGGATAACGTGTACAATTTTATCGCGCTTCCGTTTGCAACCAGTTGTACAGTAACATTTTACCACATGTAGGAATGAAATTATGTATTTTATTTAGGATGAAGGACTTACTCCTCTCATGGCAGCATGTCGAGATGATCAAGTTAACTCTGCTGAATCCTTACTCAACTCAGGTGCTTTTATCGACGACATCGACTCCGTAAGTTGACTTTCGTTGACACTTTGTGTCCTGTTGTCAAGCAGATTCTTTATTTTTGCTTGTTACTTATAGAATGGTAGGACAGCACTGTTTCATGCAGCGACATATGCATCTCAAGAAATGGTAAAAGTTTTGCTAGATCATGGAGCTGATCCGTTTATGGTTGCAGGGGTACGTATACGAAGACTTATTTTAAATATTCAACTTAGTCGTCCCGATGTGAGAAAAAAAAATTCGATGTTTTGAACATTTCTCAATTCTTTTATTATGCTTCCAAGGCAATAACTACTTAATAACTCAAACTTCTTTGATTCTTTTGAAAGTTTAACTGTCTGTATTGATATTAGACATTGGACGTTATCTTTGCACATTGCAAATTTTTATTCAACTAGGCGCATTAAATTAAGGTGCAGTAACCCTTTTAAAAATCAGAAATTCTTTTTTTACATAATTAGTTACGAAAGGTTATTTTCAGACTATATATCCATATTTTTTCTGTTATAACACACTTGTCACGATTTTATGGCTAAAATTCTATTATCTTTCACCAAAAATATTCAGCCTCAACAATTCCTCTTTAAAATAAAATTCATGAATAATTAATTAGTTCTGCCGAATATAGTATAAGTATACACGCTTGTGAAATTGTACAGAAAGAAATGACGTAATTATTAAAGAGAAACGTTAATAACAACAAAGATGGCGCATTATGTAGAAATTTAAGACGATCTTTATTATACTACACTGCACGAGCTTTAACTTTCGATAACATTTTCGTTTTACTTTAAAATTTTCAAACATGCTTGGTGAATCATGCAGCCATGATACGGTGCGCGGAAATCTTTTTATTCGGAATATTTTTTTTAACAGCGTTCGATGCAGCAGGGGATGCTAACAAACAATCTTTTGAAATAAACAAAAGGCTATTGTTAAAAAAATAAGAATGAACAAAAAAAATCTGCACACCGTTTTAACAGGGTTAACCCGAGGTTCATTTAAAAACAGAAGCTGATGAAAAATAACGAGATTGTAAAAAGTTGGAGCTCGTAGAATCCGATTTTTTTTCTTATTTTTGATACATTTTTAAAAAGAAATTTCTGCTGACTCAGCAATTTTAGTGTTAAGTTAAAATCATTTTATTATGTATTAAGGCCTATATTTCTAGGAAATAGTAAAAAGAATGGTATAAATAAAACACTGAGTAAATAATTCAGCTATTTGGACAGCTAAAAAAGGGTTACTGCCACCTTAATATGTTATTCTAAATTCGAAGTTTCAAACCGTCGAATTCTTTTGATATGTTCAAATTGAGTACTCTTTCGAATATGTAAATTTGCAAAACAATTCGATTTTTAATTTACATTTTCGACAAACCTTTTTTGTTATTTTCATAACTTATACAAACTAAAAAATTGCTGTTCAAAAAGAAACATGATGGTATCCAAGTCAATTGTTTTTGTCTAAGTTTTATTTAAAAGAGAAACCAACATTATATTCTCTACGAAAAAAACTTAATGAACTAGGCTACAACTTGAGGTTTATATTGTTAAAGGAATAAATTTAGCATGTAGAAATAGCTCTTTGATTTGAGCGGTTTATTATTTGTATCCAGGATTACGAACGAACATGTCTTCATCAAGCATGCTCAAGAAGTAGCGGTGCTATAGATGTTGTAAAGCTTTTGTTGGAGACAATGGGAAATGAAGCTAAATTGGAACAGGACAAAGCCGGGTTGATACCTATCCATCTGGCTATAAATAAGGGTAACATCAATGTTGTACACGAATTGCTTCATGATGAGGTCGACGCACAACTCAAAGCAGTCACAAAGGATTATCGGGACTGTGCATTGCATCTTGCTGCACGGAGAGGAGACTACAATATCATGAAAGTTCTGGTTGAAAATGGAGCTGAAGTTGATCAAACCAATGTAAGATAAAAATAAATGAATTAATCTTTTTTATATTTATTTTTTAAAATAAAAAAGGGGAAACTGTAAAGGACTGTTATTTTCACCCATGCAATTGTCACATGCACTGAAATGTTGGCGCGAAACTGTACAGTTCCTTATCGTTTTAAATTTTGAATGATAATAAATATTTTGCGCTACTGATTTAGTATTTATTTACTGCATAAATATAAATATTTTAAATATTTTTATATAAATTTTAGTCTTAGTTCTTATCAATTTTAATCAATCTATTTTTCCAGCTTGAGGGCCAAACTCCGCTGCATATAGCTTGTTCAGAAGGTGACGAACAGACTGTAAAATATTTGCACGAGTCAAAAGCTTCGGGAAGCATAAAAGACAGGGTAGGCCGTTGTTATTTCTTACTAAGAAGTAAAATAAAAACCAAATAGTTACCAAGCACTTAAATCAGCATGCGATTTTCTTTAAAACATTATATACCTCAATGCTAATTATATTTTGTATTTTAGCGAAACAGAACAGCCATTCATGTGGCCACGGAGACTGGTAACAAACAAATCATCGAGATGTTAATTGACAAATTTCACTCAGATATCAATCAAAGATCGAAGGTATAATATAATTAAAAAATCCTAATGAAGCACATGTTTGTATTTTTATTATGTTATCCTTCCGGTATCTTGACATTTAGGATGGAAGCACATTGGTGCATTTAGCAGCAAAATGCGGACATGCAGATGTGGCTTTATATTTCGTCAAAAGAGGCGTACCTATTCAAATGCCGAACAAAGTACGTTGTTTAAACAATCATCTTATCTACGTTAGTTACCTGTTGTTATACTATCTTCATATAATTATAGGAAGGGGCAGTTGCGTTACATGAAGCAGCTAAGCAAGGACATGTTCATGTTGTTAGAGCGTTGATTTCAAAAGGTGCACTCACAAATACACTTACAAAGGTATAGTTATCTATTTAATCGAGTTATCTTGTTATTATAAACAAACAAGTATTTACATTTTACTATTTATTTCAGGATAAATACACACCGTTACACACGGCTGTGAGGTATGGTAAGCATTTGGTTGTTCAAATTTTGCTGGGTATTGGTGCAAGTGTTAACGAGCAGGGTGGATCGGTAAGTTACTACGATGGAGTGTATGGTTATCATTATGAAGTATTTAAACTTTTTCATTTAAATTGAATAATCTGTCACGGCTAGCTGCAAACTCACCGAAATTATTTCCTTTTTCTATTTTTTTTTATTCTCAATTTTTCATGTTTTCACCATGTCTTGGCTTTTAACAGTCACATGTTTCTAAACTTATCCTGTCAATATTGCAATAAATAATGACAATTCTTGTTTATAGAAAAATGAAACTGCTCTGCATTTGGCGGCAAAATTACAACGTTTTTCTGAACAAGTTGTAGAAATGCTGATCAAAAGTGGAGCCAGAATAAACGAAGAAAATATGGTACTTAGTTATTACATCTTTGTGTTTACTGCAATGTTGTATGCTGGTGATACACATGCTGTTATATATCTGTTAGGAAGGAGATACTGCTCTTCATGTCGCTATAAAGCATCGCAATTATCCGGTCGTGAAAATGCTAATCCAAAATGGCGCCTTTGTCGAAGTTAAAAACGAGGTAAATTTTTTTTAAATACTTTTTTCCTATATGATTATATTTATCTCTTTATCTACTAACTTTCTGTGTTAATATAGGCTGGGGAAACTCCACTGCACCTGGCTATCAAATATATGACTGTTGCAATCGCTTTGGAAATTATTGATGACATGAAAAAAGACATGGAGGTTGATGCATTTGTTAAAGCAGTAAACGATGTGAACAAGGTTAGTTTTTACAAAATTTGGCACTAAGATAAGCGCGCTTGCCCTCCTTACATTTAATGTTTAGCAAAAGGGAAAGATAACCCTTTACCCATTTCTTATTTTTTCTTTATTAGCAGTTCTACACCCCTTGACCTATCTCCTTGATGCTTGGTCATAGTTGCAACCTAATACATACGATGATTTTTTTGTTATAGGAAGGTGAAACAGCTCTTCACTATTGTGCTAATATCAGACCTAAAATAGAAAACAAACGAACGTATACAGATCTGTGCAAACTTTTATTGGATAATCATGCTGAACTCAATTTGATGACGAATACAGTAAGTACATGACCCTAAGTGAGGTAGTTTAAAATTATTAAATTGTCACAAATATTTGTAATGTTGCCAAGACGAATTTGTATTAACTGAATGTGATATTTTCTTCGCAGACAGAAGAAACTCCACTTCACTATTGCTGCCGTGGTGGAAACTCAGATGTCCTTAGAATGATATTGGGTGGCATGACTGCCAAAGAAGCCAGTAAAGCTTCCAACCAACAAAATAAGGTATTGTTAGAGATTTACTCCGAAGATTTGCCCTAACGAGCAACTGCTTATTCAATTTAAAGTCTTCAGACTACGTACCACGCTCAGATGCGTCAGAGCAAGACCGAATTACCGACATGCAATCAATTAACCATCTTTTAAAATAGAATTAAATATTCTTGCGCTAGGTGGCCAGACACCGGATTCAACGACAAAAGATTGTCGCCCAATAAATGTAGAAATTTTAAGTTCTTTCAAAAGGACCTTGGGCGTCAAATGTAAGGATTGTTTTTATAGGGTTGTTGGTCTCCTTTATTGATTGCTTGTGAAAGAGGATATGCTGGAGTTGTGCGTATTTTATTAGAAAATCACAGCAGAGTTGATATCTTTGACGAGGTAAGTGATGGCCTTTATCTTAATTTTCTGCCTTAACCTAAATAGCCTTAACTAACCTTAACCTTGTTTTATTAAAAAGTATGGCAAAGCTGCATTACACATCGCATGTGAGAATGGTCATTTGGAGTGTGCTGAATTACTGCTGGAGCAGAAAGCGTATGTCAACGCTAAAACAAAGGTACCATTTTTGACTGACTGCATATTTCGTAAAAACACTCCTGAGAAGCTAATAATATGTCGTTTACTTATAAATTATTGCATTTATTTTTAAAAGCTTGGATTGACTGCTGTAAGTTTGGCATCCGCCAGTGGTCATAACCAACTGGTTGAATTGTTGATCACGAAATACGGTGCAGCACATGACATATTAGCTCTGGTAAGTAGCTTCATTATGTAATTTTTGTTGTAAACTTAAAGCCTCAAGCTACAAAGTTTTACTCTTTTTATTTTCAGAATAAAAGATCAGCCTTGCACCTAGCAGCAGAAAGAGGACATTTGCATGCATGTCAAACTCTACTTGATCTTGGCGCTGACCCCATGAAAACAGATTTGGTGAGTTATCTTAATTGGAATGAAAGAATAATTTTAATGATACATGTTTATGTATCAGTTTCTGCAGGTAAACAAATGCTTATTTACGAAGAATAAAACGAAGTTGTCTTTTTAGAATGAACAAGCTTCTATTCATGGTGCTGCGGAGAATGATAACCCACAGATTGTAAAAATGTTTTTATCAAAATATCCCGAGTTGGCTGGATTGATTAATAAGGAAGGAAATAATTGTACACATATTGCTGCATCAAAAGGCAGTGTTGAAGTAATGAAAGCGCTTATTAAGAGCGATCCAACAATGGCTTTCGCGAAAAACAAGGTAACGTGCAAACAAAATTAACTTTAACTTGTGTTACACAAGTTAAAAAATAGCATGATTATTATTAATCTTATGATTAATTATTATTATTAATCTTATGATTAATCTTATTTTTGATAGGGTACTGGACAAATGCCAATTCATTTAGCTGCTGCTGGAGGGCATGTGGAAGTTTTGCAATTGTTAATTAACCAGGGAGTTCCCGTTGCTGATGAAGATAAAGATGGCATGACACCTTTACATCTTGCTGCAAAATTTGGACAAAGAGGCAGTATTGATTTATTAAAAGGAAAAATCCCATTTAGCATTGTCAGTAACAAGGTACAATATTACAAGTTTTTGGTAGACTTTTAGTTCTGCAAAATTGTTGTAACTTTTTACATGCTACCTCTTTTTCACGACATCTTAGACTGGTTTTACGCCACTGCATATCGCAGCAGAGCACGATCAAACTGCATGTATGGCTGATTTCTTAACAAGAGTATCTGGAGGTATATTGAGTGAGGTAACGAGATAATTTGGTTGTTTATAATCACTAAATGTAACATCAAATCCAATATATTTTTTTGTATTTTAGTGCCCAGTGGGTAAGCCTCCAGAAGAAACAGAAGTAAGTTTCAGCTTTATTGCGGTATTAAAGTTTGTTTAAAATTAAAAAACGCAGATATTGATCTTAATTACCTTTAGTACTTATACACGAGTCTTCACCTTGCTGCTAAAAATGGACACGTGGGTGCTGTGAGAATGCTGATAAATAGTGACGGTGTCATTGTTGATAAACCAACATCGAAGAAAGTATGAACTACTCATTTTTGACAGTTAATGTGATTAAATAAGGTTTACATTTATCAATGCAATAAAATTAAAGTTAAATGTAAAAACATGATTTGTTTCTTTGTCTTTAGGGCTATATTCCATTACACATGGCAATAGTTGAAGGACACAATGAAGTGGCGAGTTTATTGTTGAGTAGATCTGCAGATCAAATTAGGTTCAAGTGTGCAGCAGGACGAGCTCCTCTCCATTTTGCAGCTGCACATGGGCATTTGCAATTGGTGCAATTACTGTTGGGTCAAGGTGCCGAAATCAATGATCCCGACAACGTATGTAAAATACATAATATATTTCAATGAATCACAGTTGATGCTGTGACGGCATATTTTATAAGAAATGGCTTGCCAATACCTCTAATTTATCTCTTATTTTGTACATCATATTTAGAATGGATGGACCCCTCTTCACTATGCAGCCGATGCTGGCTTTCTAGAAGTGGTTCGCTATCTAGTCCAAATGGGGGCTATTTCAACTATAGAAGATAATGTATGTATAACGACAATTATGTTTTTTGTACATACTTTTGTAGAAAAAGACAAACTTTAAAATTTGTTTTTTTTTAGGATGGTAAAGCACCATTAGCGTTTGCTGCTAAGAACCATCATTTAGACGTTATGAAGTTTTTATTGTTAAACGAATTTGACGTCGAAGAACTCTTGCAGGATAAAAAAGTGAGTTTTTAGAGTAACTTCTCTTTCAAGTGTTTGTTTTCACAACGGAAATGTCTTAATTTTATTTCTTTTCTCGTAGTTTTTGGCTCATTTGATGATTTGCTGCAAGTTGAACAACAATGTCTCAGCCCAGGATTTTATTTTGAATTCTCCTGCACCTATCTATACAGCTATTAAACTCACCTTGATGTATCGAGAAGAATCGTTGAGAGTGAAGGACAAAAGTCAGGATTACTTGGAAATTGCTTTATTTTGCGAGGTAGTTTAATCAAAACTTTGGCATTGATTAATAATCCATTTTTTTGCTGTAATTGTACTTTAGGCCAACTCTACTTCTTGCTCTTCACAACATATTTTTGCCCCTAATTTTTTTCCATAGGTTTCCCCAACGTATAAAACCTAAGAAGTGCTGGCAAAGAAGATGTGTATATAGTTTGCTGTTATTTTCTCTATTTTAGCAAATGGCATATGACATACTTCACATTGCTACAACGTATGGTTGTGAAGGGTTATTGAACGCCATTGATGATGCCAAACAACCATTGTTAGATATCATGATAGATAATGAATTCAAAGATTGCGTTGCACATGCAAATGTACAAGGTTACTTATCTGACCTGTGGAGAGGTAACTATTTATTATGTATATATATTTTTCTTAATCAGTTTGTTAGCTTCTATGTAAAAAAACATCCAATTCCCTGCAATACGAATTCAACTTTTTAAAACCATTTTTTAAATTTTTAGGAAACGACATTCATATCGAAGGAGTGTTCGCCATTTTAGTTGCATTCATCTGTTTCATTTTCCCGCCGTTATGGTTTTTCCTTTGCTTGCCATTTCATCGTTGGAATAAAATACCTACACTGAAGTTCATATGTCATATTGTTTCACACATGTATTTCATTATTGTGTTAACATTAGTGATTGTCGTGCCGTGGGATCGGTCTTATCTTGAGGTAAGTAGATTATCAAAAATCACCAACAACACTACATAACATCCCATAAACACCATTTAACAAAAATATAAACTTGTAACATTACATTTAAAATTAAATTAAAAGCGAACACAAATATCTGAACGTAAAAAACTAGCATATAACGAAATAAAAAACAAAGGTCATAGATTTATAAGTTATTGTTTTATTCAAATACGTAACCATTTTAATGAATTAAACTTGGACCCGAAACAACAAAATAGGTAATTAATAAAAAAACAGTGGCGCGAAAATGAATAGTGATTTTAAATCTTGCCAGTCACACACATTTCAAGTGAGCTGTTGCAGTACATTTTAGCCTCTACGCATGCATATACCACGTTCAGACTAAATACGCATACACAATATTCGAAGAGACATATACTCGTATACACTATCCGTAAGTGTGAAATTTCCGTTTATTTTAAATATTTTAAACTCACTATGAAGAATTTACGGAGATTTTGTTGTTATTTCAGGTCTTCCTTACCCCGTATGAATGGCTAACACTTATATGGGTAACAGGTCATTTATTAGCAGAAATAACAGAACCTGATTCTAAAATCCTGCGAGTGGTCGAACTTGTGATTGCATTTGCTGGAATTGGAATACACTGCGCAGCAATATTTGCCGAAGGGAAATTACGTGAAGACATTATGTATATAAGAGATAATGTGTTAGCTTTTCTATTACTGGCACTTGTAATCCAAATTATGGACTTTTTGTCGCTGAATCAAATGTTTGGTCCATGGTCAGTTATCATCGTCAGTCTTGTTATTGACGTGATTAAGTTTTTAATCATCATGTTTCTGTTTGTCATTGCATTTACCTTACACTTCGGTGTCATTTACAAACCTGTCTATGGTAAAAAGCTGGTTGATATCCCGACAAGCACGACTCCTATCCTCCGATACTCCGACGGATTGGCTGCTATATTTGACGATTTATTCTTTTCGTTATTTGGTTTAGCAGATAAACCAAAACCGATGAGTGGTAGTCAGCTTGAAACAAACTCTGAACAAACGTACATTATAGCCACCTTAGTGTTTGCGTTGTATCAAATTTTAGCTGTCATTGTTTTGATCAATTTGCTGATTGCAATGATGAGTAACACATACGCAGTGTTGGATGAAAGGTCGGATATTGAGTGGAAGTACGGGCGAGCAGGTATCATACGCAACATGATCAAATCCTACTCAATGCCTGTTCCAGCAAATGTTCTTGCAACGATAATAACAATTACCATGGTATCCTTCATGTATGGTTTCTGCTGTTGCTTTGTGAAGATTGATCATTATGCCAAGAACAAAGTAAAGAAAAAAGTTCCTCTACACGATGATGGAGACGTGGAACTGAATATGGAAGACACTAAAAGTACCTCTAGTGGTTCATCGGAAACAGATAGTTATGATCCTGATGACAAGAGCGCGCCTGTTCCAATTTTACATGCAGTACCCTGGAACAGTGTTGTGGAAGAATTTCGTCAGAATCATGGGATTGAAAAAGATGGACTTGATAAAATATAGTTTGGTTGGTCAAATGTATCATAATTTATAATTATTTCTAACAATATTTGATAAATATTTAAATTAGTGTCCAAGTTTGTCTAACTTTAGCAAAAGAAAGTACAGAAAAAAGAAATCGGTCTTGAATGTTTCGATGAAAATATTTTTCAAAGTAAGCATAAAGTTCTTTTACTGTGAAACACGAAAGGAGAAATGTGAAAAACAAAATTGATTTTGTTCTTTTTTTCTACATTAAAAAATAGAAACCATAATATATTAGTTTTATGTAAATTATATATACTTGTAATATTTAACAAGTTAAGTTAACAATAATGTTTTTTGAGAATAGTCGCCATATTTTTTACTTTTTTTATTTATGGTAGAACGGCAGTTTTTAGAAAAACAAAATGTATTAAAAACAGTTTTGTTTTCATTCACTTTTTTTAAACAACATGGTCCCAGTTGGATACACAAGCTTGTATGGCACATCGGCTGCTACCATTATGGAAGAGAACAGACAACGTTCTCGTCGATACCGTAAATTTAATAAACAGAAGTAAAGTAAGGTATGAATAAATATAAACCTAAATATAATATAAAGCTATATAATTTAGTTAGAAAAAATAACTATTTGTAATATAAAAATAAACTAAAAATCATATTAATTAAAGTCAAATGTCTTTTTGTATTGCATTATTTAAAATTATTCTATTCTTTATAATATAAACATTTTTTTTAGGTTTTTCCAACGCCCTGGGAGTGGCTATTATTGCTGTGGTTAAGTGCGTTATTCGTGACAAAGATTCAGGAGTCTGAAACCAACATATTACGACTGCTAATAATGATCTTATCAACGGCTGCAATTGGTGTGAACATCTATGCACTGTTCACTGACGGAAGAACACGTGAAAATTTAATGTATGCACGTGATAACATACTTGCGTTCGTTCTTCTTATTCTTGTGATGCAAATCTTGGAGTTCTTGACGATGCATGAACTGTTTGGACCTTGGTCAATTATCATTAAAAATTTGGTTTTTGATGTCGTTCGATTTCTTTGTGTGTTGTTGCTGTTTATTGGAGGCTTCACACTGCATATGTGTGTCATTTACAAGCCTGTATATGACAAAAAAAGGACGTACATTCCCACCGGTGTCACTTCATTTGGAATAAAGGGAGATTTTTTATCTATATTTTACGATTTATTTTTTGCCTTGTTTGGCCTTTCAAGTCGACCGGAAAAAATTACAGATGCTGATGGAATTCACAATCCAGACGTGACTTACCAAATTGCTACAGTTGTCTTTGCCCTTTACGAAATCACCACAATTATAGTACTGGTTAATCTCTTAATTGCTATGATGAGTAGTACCTATACAAGGATTGAAGAAAGGTCGGAAATCGAATGGAAGTTTGGTCGCGCAACTGTCATTCGAAATATGACAAGATCTGGTTCAGTCCCAGCCCCCATGAACATTGTGACAGCTCTTATGTCAATCGTTAGGTTTATTAGGAGAGTAAAATGCATGTGCTGTAAGTCTACTGTCATATTTGGTATGAAAGACGATCAAGCACAAACTGATGGTGAGGAGAGTGAAACAGAAGAGGATATTGAGGAACAAGGAATACGTTTGCTTTATAATGTTGTGCCATGGAAATCTATCGTGAAAGATTACTGGGAGAGTAAAGGTGTAGAAGTGAGCGAGCAAAGTGAGGACACTTTTACATTTACAAAATATTAGATTATCAAGGTATATAATTTTATCGGTCACACATTGTCAAGTCTATGTAATAGATAAAACATAGATAAAAATGCATGATAAAGGTATAAGCTTGTTATATACTTTTGCTAAAAATAGTGATGAAACTTTAATATGTAGAAATAGTTAGTTTGGGTGTATAGTTTGAAATATATATTTATAACTGACATTTTTGTTAACCCGACAATCATCAGTTTTTTTATTATTCGACTTGATTTATCTTGGTTTTCTGTATTTACTAAGTGTGTAGTTATAATTTAAGGAGGCCTATTAGAACGAAAGGTTTTCTAATGCAAAATTTTAAAAAATCTTGACTAGGTTTTCGAACTAACTAATATAAATGACGTTATCAATTATAGAAGCATCGGCGTTCTTATCTACTTTGTCGGTCAAAACAAAGTCGGACAGAATTTAAGTCAGGTAAAATTATTAGTTTGGACAAAATTTTAGCGCCTTTTAAAAATTTAGTCGCTTTTGTCCGACTGATATTTTTTTTTTAATTTCTCAGAATACATAATTTTAAGAATAAAAGCTCTTTTCACTATGCGCGAAAGGTTCAAAAAGACAATTTTCAAAGAAAGATTACCACATTTACGAAGGACCAACACAGATAAATCGGTAGAGTTTTTTAAGGAAATCATATTTTCTTATTTTGAGGAAATGAAACAAGAAAATGGTATGCCAAAACAACAGAACTGTTATAATGGATACCTTTAAATGACAGGATAATGACATTCTAAAAGAACTTTGTTCTAAAAATACATACAAGCTCATGATCGTTCCTCACAACCTCACTAATAAATTTTAACCATTAGATTTAAGTTTCAATAAGGCAGCAAAAACTCTTTTTCAAACCAGTATAATGATTGGTTTTCAACCAAGTTGCTCGGCAAATGAAAAATGGTATTGGACCGGTAGATATTAAAATTTTTCCCAAACTTTCTGATTTGAAACCCTTACTCGATGGTTGGATCGTAAATTTGTATACGCAAAACGAAAAGGAGATCATAGTCAAAAGCTTTGAAAAGGCTGTTATGTGTGAAGCAACAACGATGCACAGAATGTTTTTAAAAGAGTAAAAAATCACTTTAGGATAGATAAAAGAAAAAAAGCCTCTCTTTTGTCATTGGTTTTAGAAGTAAATATAGAATTGTACAGCTCAACAGTTCTCAGAACATCTGTTTTGAAAATAAAATTTTGGACTAAATTATTAGTCGGACAGAATTTTAGTTAGACATAATTTTAGTTGTCGATAACTTATTACATGATATTAACGGAGCAGTTGATTAACAACACGTGTTTTGTAAGTATATGAATTAACACGGTCTTAGCAAAATCACAATTTTTTAAGCATAAAATTAACGCCGTCTTCAGGGATAGGGAATAAAATGAAAATTATTCTCTTTGTAACTTTATATTTTCACGAATAAAAACAATCATCTACATGACCGTTTCTTGCATCTGCGACAGCTTTTATTACACCAGTTGCTTTCCAGCTGTTGATAATAGTTTGGCGTCCTTGCGTCAGCTTAAAAATGCTGATAAATCTGCCCTATCACCTTTGCATGAATCGGCTTGAGAGTAGATAACCGAAGATCTACCTCAATGGTTGTTACATCTTTCTCAGGATTGGTTCGGAGCTCTTTTGTTGTTGTGTTGGTGAAATAATCCCTGAAGGTAGCTCTCATTGGTTGTCAAATCACGAGGTTGAAGCAGATGGGTTAGATTCTTTGGCACCATAAGTATCATAATGTTGTAATCGACAAGGGCAAATGTTATCAACTGTGATTGCTGACAAGTTAACAATTTTCAAAGAAAAATAAAACTTGTAATCTAAACCCTTTATCACATGTCCCGTAATTTTTTACAATTTTATGGCTGTTTTTTCATGAAATTACTAGAGGCAGAAAATCACTAAATTTACGGGCCCCAAAAATGAACACGATATAAAGTTAACGCGAAAAAGGCTAAAATCTGTTAATTTCATGCTCCGTTAATTTCCTGTAATAAGGTATGTTGTTCTCCAAGGAATAAAATCTTTAATGAGACACGGTTCTGAAAGCCGCTTTCAGGTGTATGGGTCTTTTAGATTTCCCATCATCAAGCCAATCCATGTTGAATGGCTGATAGGCCTTTGTAACAGAAATAAATGATGTGAATTCATTTGAGAAGACAAATAATGATTATGAAGGGCGACCTTCGATTAAAAAATTTTTCGCAGAAATTTTAATATGGTCTTATTTTTTTTAAATAGTCATTACTTTAAATTCGACTATTTTAAACATCCTTAAACACGTCTATTTTATAAAAAAAATAAATTTGAATTCAGTTTCTTAACTTTAAAGAAGATTTTCGGAAAATTTCTGAAGTCAGATCCCTGTTTTTTACCCTTAAAATTTTCTCCAGCAAGATTCTTGTCGATCTATCAATTTACTTTTCAGAATTTTGCGAGTTAGCAGATGAAGTATAATCTCAGCCTCAAGTTAAGAGGCATTTGAACGGGTTTTCTAAAAAAAGGCTTGCATGTCGCCAAAAATATCTCGTAAAATTCCAAATATTGTGCTAAATGAATTTTCCCGCATTTTTAGTGCTTTACGTAAGTCATAAGTAAAAAACCCTATATTTTACTTTCCAAACCATTCGAGAAAACACTTTATTTTCTAATTCCCGATCTTTACTGCGCCTTTATTATAACAGAAAGATTAATCTGGGCATCAAAATATTTATATTTTTTTGTCCTAAGGCCTTAAACATAGTAAGTATTCCCCTTTATAAGCTTTATAAGGTAAGATAGTGTAGGACTTATGTAGACCGTTTATATAGCAAATAAAGATTGCAAAACTTAAATTCGACTTCTTATTCTTAATTCTTGAAATTCAATGTTCACATATGCTAGCATTTTTGATTTTCAAGCAGAATTTAAAACCTTGTGGTTTTACGCCGGGGTACATATTCTAATAGTCATAATTATGTTTGCCAGGTTACATGAACTTACATATTTTTTTAAAAAAAGTGTCCTATTTTATTTATTTGAAGATATAAATATCTCTTAAATAGGTGGCCTAGAATGTTTTTCTTTTATCTCTTTTGAGTGAGTCTATTAGCAAAATACAAGACAGAAATCTAAACATAAAACAAAGCCTGACAGTAATCTGGTAAAGTTGCAAATAATACATAATAATATAAAAAAATTCTGTTTCAGCTATATCCAATGCCATGGGAATGTGCACTGCTAATTTGGTTGTTTGCCATCTTTGTAAAACAAATTGCTGATTCCGAGTTTAAATTGCTGCGATTAATAACATGTGTTTTGTCAAGTGCAGCTCTTGGTGCAAACTTAATGGCAGTATTTGTCGACGACAGACCAAGAGAGAATTTGATGTACGTTAGAGATAACATCTTTGCCTTTGTCCTGCTTGTGCTGATTGTTCAAATCTTTGAATTTATGAACATGCATGAATTATTTGGTCCATGGTCTGTTATCATTCGAAGTTTGGTCATGGATGTTGTGAAGTTTCTTATAGTGCTATTGTTGTTTATTGGTGCTTTTACATTACATATGTGCGTGATTTATAAACCAGTTTATAACAAAAAGAGAGTTGATTTTCCCGAAGGTTTTACTGACTTAAACATTAAAGTCAGCATTAGAATAGTTTTTGAAGAGCTATTCTTTGCATGCTTCGGTCTTACAAATAGACCAGTAGAATTAACTGCAAAGGAAAGAAACGACAGTCCGAGTGAAACGTATGTTATCGCTACATTTGTCTTTGCTATTTATCAGATTCTTGCTATTATTGTGCTGGTGAATTTACTTATTGCAATGATGAGCGACACATATGCCAAAATTGAAGAAAAGTCGGAAATTGAATGGAAGTTTGGACGTGGAAGTGTAATATGGAATATGACTAAAACAACATCTGTGCCGGCACCTGTTAATTTGGTGACTACATTCATCGTTGTTTTAAAAGTATGCATTACAGCAAGGTTTTTATGTTGTTGCGCCAACGTCCGAAAAATTTATTACGACATGAACAACAAAGTGCATGGTCGATTTGATAACGATGATGAAAGTGATGAAGATGAAGGAGAAGAGGATATTGAGAGCCCAAAAAGAAAAAAAAGACCTCAACATTTGAAAAAGGTTGTACCCTGGAAAGACATTATTGAAGAATATTGGCTATTCAAGGAAGTCGACAATAGCAGCGAAGCCTAAATCGCCCTGTTGAAACCATTCAACTTGTGTACAACGAAACAAAATATATATATAACATTATTTTGTATTCGAAACTTGGACATATGTTTTGCTGTTTAAAGATTATCAAACTAAACTAAGACAGAACAGTAACGAAAATCGAGATATATGATTATACAAAAAAAGCAATCGAACGTAGTGCGGTAGGAAGCGGATGGAAGTCAAGGGATATAGGATTGGGGAAATTGAGGCAATAATTCGTTTTAAAATGCGTTCCTCCTTAATAAAAAATACGATATTGTTTCCCTACCTCTTTATAATCAAACTGTTGCGTTTTTTGGCTGGGACCAAAACATAGTTTCCCTCGCGGAGACCTTTGACCCTGTTTCCCTCGCGGAGACCCTTGACCCTTCCTACGGTACTAGAACGTGACAATAAACAAGTTAAATACATTTAAAGTTATAAATATTCAAAATGCTTTTTTCTTTGCATTATAAACAAAGTTAAGCACTTAATATTGTAAGATTTATATACTTGTTGAAATATTTTTATTCTTAACTCTAACTTCATCTCTTTTTTTATTATTTTAGCGTTTTTGATGTCCATACTTCCTGCATCGGTATTTTGTGAATCTTTGTTCGGTACTACTATGCGGTAGTCATAGGATCCCTGGAAAAATTCACTTTGCTATAGCCACGAAGTATTAACAACACACGTTAAAGGAATTCCTTTTAATAAAACCTTATTCATCAGAAAATTTAAGATTTAAGAACACATTAAGACCATGTTTAACTTCACGCAAATTTGTAAGAATTTAGGCAAAAGAACAACAAAGTAGTCTTCCGCAGAGACATATAATATAATTCATACATTTCTACTGTCTAATATGGATAAGTAAGATTTTAAGTTAAAAATATGAAAAGAAAAATTTCAGCAAAAAAATAAGGCACGTCCATCTTTAGCCAAAATTTAAAGATTAAACAAAATCCCCGAAAAAAATTCGAATTTATATTTAATAAATATTTAAACAATCTTTTTATTATAATTCGATTAGTTAATCTCGGTCAAACCGCGGAAGAAAAATAGTCAACAACAAAAAAATCCACTTACAATAAATATAACTTCTTAAAATTTAGTGTTCTCCTAGTCAGAAATTCTTTTTTGCTAATCTTTTTGAAAACACCAATAGCCTTTTTAACGAAATAGACAACACAATGTTAATTGTCCGTAACTTTGTCCGTCAACGTATTTCTAACAAAGAAAAATAAAAAAAATTGAAATTAATTACGCGTATCTTTTGTGTAAAGAAAATTTAACAAAGGCTTATGTAAAACAGAACGAAAGACAGAAGAAAAAAGTTTAAAATAGCATGGCGAAAAGGTTTAAACATATTTTAACCACGTAGACAGAATACGATATTACAGTGAACTCTCTATAACTCGAATAGCCACGGTGAATCGTTGGAGTTAAGGAGAGTTCAAGTAATAGAGAGTTTGGAAATTTTAGCATGATTTTTCTGCTTTATGTAGGATGGTAACAAAATGTTTCTCCGTACAGTTTATAAAGGACTAAAGACTTTTGTTAAATAAATCAGAAATCGTAGTTTTCTTGCACAAAGGAATTCTTTTTGAATATTGTGAAGACCTTTAGTGACTTCCCAAAATTTGAAAAAATACTGAGATCTTCAAGAACGCTAATAGCTTTCAGCACTTCTTCGGTCGTTGTTTTGGCGATTACCTCATCTTCTATAGCGCCACCTTTTTTGTCCTCCTCGTCTTTTTCATGGGTTCCCTTAAGCAATTATATCAGTGGTTGTTTGTTTACCATGCGACGTGGTTACTACGATGTCAAAATCCACATGATTATAAAAATAAAATTTTAAAACGATAGGATAATGTTTACGTTTTGTTCGAAAACTCATTCGAATCATTTAAGGCCTCTTGCACATATAAATATCAAATATTCGAATCGGTTAAGACCCAATTACGTGTCAAATAAAAGCAAAAAAGAAGCTGCTAATGTCACTGGGATCATTCAAAGTCCGAGGTACATGTTCCGCAATTCAAGTTATAACAAAAAAAATTGTTCGAGGTAAGGAGGTTTTCGAGTTATGGTGGTTCGAGTAATAGAAAGTTTTTAGGAGAGTTTATTAGGTAATCTTCGCCGTGCCAGCGCAAAATTGTTTGAGTTAAGGAGAGATTCGAGTAATGAAAGTTGGAGTTATAAAGAGTCCACTGTAATATAGAGTAACTAGACAGGAGATCCGACGTCGAAACGCCGGCTTAAGCCATCAGTAACCAAGCGTTTGACGCCAGGCTGAGCGCTTAGGGTTTAGGTAAGCGGGGGTGCAGCAAATCGAGTAAAGCGTCCGCAACGGTACAGTACTCCAGGCTTTAACATATTTTTTTAAAGAATAACTTTTCCACAACGTTAACCGGAATGAATGAGTTTGTGAAATGAGTTTTGTGTAAACGTACAGAAAATGAATATTTTTTAAATAAACCTTACACTATCACTTTGCAACCAAAAATGGTAATTGGTAAACTACACGCTAGTGGTAAAAAAAAAACAAAGTCTGTAAAAATCGGGTTCTGTGATGATTTTTTAAAATAAAACTGCTACACAACTATTTTGAATGCAAAAATTACAGCTATAATTTAAGATGATAGTCCATTCTCGACCCTAGAGCTCTTTGAGATAAACTCGAAAGCAGGTTTTAATCTCAAAGAGCTCTAGGGAAGAGAATAGAGGATAGTCGTTATCCCGCTAAAAAAAATCACGGCTTTGCTGGTCCTCAGGTTTTCTCCCGGCCTGTCTAATGTTTTGTCACCGTTCTTAAATGTTATTGCCACCGAATCAACTATACCAGAAATTGTTTACTTCTTAAATTTTTAACGAATAATAGCTATCTTAACTTCATTCCTATTTAAACATCTAAGAACATCTAATAATTTAAATTTTATGTCAATTTTATGCCTTTACAGCAAGACTCCTCATGATTAGTGAAGGTTGGGGTCATTGATGACTAATTGAAGGTCATTGGTGGCTTATCGGGGGCCATTGGAGGTGGTTGCAGGTCATGGGGGGGGGGGGGGGCATTGCGTTGGTTAGTACTACCAAGATATAATTGCAAGTTGTAAACCGCATGTCGTGCAATTAATAACTTTCCGATAACTTTGTGCATAATTATATAAACTGCAGTACATTTTTTAGTAGTGAACTAACCAGTGTGAAAGGAATCAAACGGGGTGGGGGACGTAAATTTAGTGTCACCTATAGATTGGCAAAAACACATTTAAATTCAATAAAATCGATGCATGTTTGTATCCACATATGTATGTATCTTTTTATGGGCACTTTAAGTGCAACATATTCTTTTTTTCTGAAACGAAATTGACATAACGATAATGTTAAAGCTATACCCAAAAAAACATAAAAGCCGATTGTATATTTTTCGAACAAGTCTCCTCTGAATAATGGCTCCTCGGACAAATGCTTTCCGCTAATTGTCAATAAAAAATTGTTCCACTCGTCGGTTTATTTGTACCTAGAATAACTGTCTTTCTCTATAATAACAGCCCTATTTTATCCGTCTGTACCCGGGAAAACGTCGTGTTACGGAACACGAAATCCGATATATAAATAGTTACTAATAATTGACACTAGATACTTAGTACAGTTCCACTTAGTACAATTCCTCCTCAATAAATTGCCACTACCCCACTCAGATAACTCTCATCTAGGACATTTTTGGTGGATAAGGCCACAGCGCGACCAGCCATACACGTCTGTGATAACAATTTTGACCAAAAATGCTGTACTTAAAAAACAAGCTAGAGAATTAATTTTAGCCAGATTAACCATTTTAAATTCTCTAAAATAAACTTTAAAAAAATTATTTAGTCAATAAAGAAAAAAAAAATAGCAACAAAAAAAAACCTTTTAAGACGAAAGAAAGCTTTTTCCAACGAAACTTTACGCCTTTTCTTCAATTTTATTAAGAACGTGAATGCGAAGTGTGTTTATATTAGCTGGGGTAATTATGCAAGGGGGATTGTCCTAGGTAGGAATTGTCCAGGGGGGGGCATTACCCAAGGCATTAGCAATGGACAATTGTTTGAAGGGTGATTACTGGGACAGGATTAAAGAAATTGTTACTTAATTTATTGTTTAACCGTTGTGTCAAAAATTGCTTGAAATTATAATCTCGATTTCTCCCTTCTATTTTTGCAATACACTTCGCAACGTTGAATTAGCTAGGAATGAAATGGCGCAGAGGGTCATATAGTTCCTAGTAATTCTTAATTCGTCATTTATTTTATCGAAATTTTACCTTCTCATACAGACTCACCCACATTTTCAAACTACTCAACAATCATTTACCGCAAATTGTATAATGCGCTATATAATTATTACTGCTTATTAAGAGTCATACATTGCATGGGTTGCAGCGGCTTGGAGATGCCCTGCAAACGTCCTTCCCTACTGCTGGATGGTGATTTTTTTTTAAATAAAAGTAAGTAAGTAAAATGTATTTCAGGTTATCCATATGTTATAATGGCTCTTTAACATGAATAATATAAAATAAATTCAATTTAATATTTCTACAAAAAATATTGAAGGATTCAGCAGTACAAAGGTTAGCTGGTAGATTGTTGAACACACGCGCTGCTTCATCTTGAAAGGTACCATTGATCGAGTGATGAAGATTGAGTTCATGTTGCTTTCGGAGATTTTTTTGCTTCATACGTACAATTACTTTACAGGAACTTGACCAGTTAGTGAAATTAATGGCTTTGTAGGCTAGATAAGTTAAATTCACGACGTTCCTTTATGGGGAGCCATTTTAATTTGATGGTATCTTGAATTTTGGCATAACGTCCAATAACAAAACTACATGCAACTTTTTGAAGTTTTTGTAATCTTTCCAAAGTCGTTATAATCAATTTGTGAAAAAATCAAGGTTTCAATTAACTGTTTTCGTAGTCTGAAGCTTGTGAAGTTCTTCAACTTTCGTAGCACAGATACTTTCCCATAACATTTTTTTAAAGTTTTGTCGATTTGTGCGTTTCATAAATTGTTGGTCCTAATAGTGGACAAGTCCCAACACGATTGAGTGGAGTACTCCCTAGCTTGATCGTCGAACTGTGTTCATTAAGAATTGGACAAGTGTTTGGTCGAAATCAACACGAATTTAGTTTTTGCTGCATTAGCCGCAAGAAAATTTTCTTCGGCCCATTTGTCAAGCTCATTTAGTGTATCGTTAATGGAAATTTCTGTATTCACAATATTTGCAGGTTTACATGATCTATAAATCGTTGTATCATCTGCGTATTGAATAGTGGAAGCATCAAAAGCGTCCTGCAAATCGTTGACGTATAAATTGAATAATATGGGGCCAAGGTTCAATACCTTGCGGTACTCCGAATAATGATGGTAATTGATTTGAATTATTGCTATCAATTTGCACAAACTGTTGTCTATCCGAAAGATAAAAAAGGGTCCAAGTAAAGAAATCTCCAGAAAAAACCTTGTGAAGCCATTTTCTTGATAAGTTTGTTATGACGGATAGTATCAAAAGCTTTCGAGAAGTCTATCAAGACCATTAATGTGACTTCATTGGCTTTCATAGCTTTTTTAATATCGTCTTTCAATTCCATAAGTGCTGTACTTGTGCTGCAGCCTTTACGAAATCCATCAACAGTATCCTTGTAGATGTTGGTTGATTCGATGAATTCTATAAGTTGTTTCAATACAATCTTTTTGTGTACTTTGGATAAAGAGGACAGTATTGATATCAGTCAAAAATTTGAAATTTCGACAGCATTTGGCACTTTATTTATAGGCACGATTCTTGCAGTTTTCCAAATACATGGAAATTCATTGAAGTGTATGAATTCGTTAAGAATCTGTGTTAATGGGGAGCATATAAACTCGGCAACTTGTTTCAAAAAACGAACAGAGATTGCGTCGGGACCAGTAGAGCAGTTATTTTTAAGATTGCGCAATTCTTTCATAACTTCGCTATATGTAACACAACGGAGTGTAAATTTACTCTCATTGTCATTTGGTACGGTGTCTATAAATGCTTTTGTTTCTGCTGGTGATATTGGATTCTTACCAACAGCACGCGATGCGGTAGCGGCAAAAAAATATATATATAAAAATATATAAAATATATTTTAAAGTACAAAATAACGTTTTTAGTGATCTTAGAACCTTTTTTAAGTTAAAAGTTTACTTCACTGCCGACTATAGTGGGCTTTTTTCACTTTTAGTTCCCATCGGGTTAAATCTCGCGACGCAATCCTTGCATTAATATCTGAATTATCGAAACAGCGAAAATGGGAATTTTTCATCAACATAGTTATGAGTGCTCAATAACGTTTTAGAAATTTGTTTTGAGATAGAATCGCATGTATGGAATTTCTATAATTAGGATTAACACAAATTAAAAAGATATGATCATCTCATTAATGCGCTAATTAATGAGTTGACAAAAATCCGGGCGTGGCCTGTCAACAAACAAACACATTTAAATAGAAAGAATATGATCATAGGGTACCGCCGTTGCTATTTTTGTCATTTATTTTTATTATTATCTTAGAAACAGATTCTAAATTTCAAACACAGCATTAACAAAAACAACTTTCATTTAGGGTTGCCAACCATGCTAGAAAACTTATTATATTTAAATGTGCTGGATTTACACTTTGTAATAAAAATTGTACTTAAATTTTTCTTTTGAACATTCTTTCTTTTTTTGGCTTTATTTATAAGAGCCGTAGGAAGTAGGAGCTTAGTCCCCTATAATTTTTTTTAAAAAATTCGCCTATATATTTTAAATGATAAACAACATTGTTTCCTCACTTATTTAATAACTATTCAAGCAGGCTTATAAAGGCGCCCTAAGGCCAGGGGGGGGGGGGGCTAATAAACTAAGAAAGTGACGAACGAGACATTGTGTTGCCACAAGTTTGACACAAATGTTTGTTAGCAAATTGGGGCATAAACAAATTGAATGATTTTACCCAAGATCATGCCAGATATTTCCGATCATATAGCAAGGATAAAACGGTGAAACATAAACTTTAAAATTAGAGAAATGGTTGTAAACGTTGTTTAAAATAAGTTGTAATCTGTTAATAAGAGGATATTTGAACAAAAAAATGTTTTCGATTATAAATTTCTGACCACCTGTGAACCAATGAGTCATCAAACAGACGTCACGTCACTAAGAATGATCGACAGTCATCATATTTTAACCCTTAACCCCAATCGGTCCGGGGTTTTTCGAACATGGTATGACCAGGGGACGGAATCCGCCCCCCCCCCAAAAAAAAAAAAAAACTTTTCATAGGATTGTTCAAATTGAATTAAACTTGGCACCCTTATAGTACGTCATAAAAGGAACAAAATAGCAGCAATAAATTTTTGCTTGCGTCAGCACATTTTTTGTGACGTCATCAGAAGCTTGAAATTTAAATACTTTTGTTCCAGAGCGAATTTTTGCATTCTGTTTGCAGTTTCTGAAAGCTAAATAAAAATTATTTAACATATTTTCCGTGCATAAAAAATGCCAAAAATTGCCCGAAAATCCGGTTTTTGCCGATTTTTCGGTAAAATCCGACAAAATCGGGAAATCGGATTCTTCTTAATAAAACAAAGTTATATTTCAAGTTTCAAGTTTTAAGGATAATCCTAACAGGAGTTATTAATTTTTCCCCATTATAAGGATTTCATGGAGATTTTTAGGGGCAGTTTCGAGTAATGGCCAATAATAAAGCCTCTGAAAGGTATGGGACCCAAAAATTTTACATGTAGGTGTCTAATAGATAAATATTGAAAGTTTCTTAGCCGTATAACATAGCAATAAGAAGTTATTAAGAAAAAACATCAGGTGGGGGGGGGGCGGAATGCGCCCCCTCCCCCAAACCGAATAGGGTTAAAATTGTATCCTTCAGAAGTTGTTACAAAAAAATTTGGAGGGGGCGAAATTTAAACAATCATTTCCAAGTTATTAAAACATTTGAAAACATTATTATTATTATTATTATTATTTATTGTTTTCTTGCTTCTTTAGCATTCTATCCAATATTGGGAATTAGATTAATTTGCATTCTGTAGTAAAAGGCTTCGTTTCGATTATGCCGCAATCGTTGTATTACATCGAAAATATTTTATCTGCCTTTGTTTTTACCGGTAAAGAATTTAAGGTGGACATAGGAAAATATTTTCTGCTCATTATAACAGGCTTTTTTTTAAGAACATATACTATAAGAATATTTAGGATGAAATTAGACAAAACGTTAAGGATGTGGTAAGATTATGCTTCTCTTGAAATTTTTCTTCCATCTTGAAAGGAATAAAAGCAAAAACAGCAGGTTTCATTTGAATTCAACCTCGTCCTCAGTGCATCTTCTATCTTTTCTGACTTCTGGACGACGATACAAACATTTTCGTCTCGTCGTCTTGATATAAAAGAGACAACAGGCGCTAGAAACGACGTTGATTTGAAGTATTTTTTCTTCACGAAAACTAGTTGTCTGTCTGTCGGCTTAAACAACAGCACCATAGCGGTGGAGTTACATTAGTTTTCATTCTCAGATCTTTCAATCTTAACTGTTGTGCCAAGAATATACTTGAATGGATCAGGATGATTTTTGCGTAAGAATATTCATGTTGAAATGAAAAACACTATTCCGCCCGCCTTAAAATTACGCGAATGGACAACGGCCTTAACCCGTGTTTTTACTATACATATATAATTCGCAATCCCTTAGTATTCAAAGAATACTATCCTCAAATGTAAAATTTATTTTTGTTACATAAAATGTATTCCATATATATATTAGAGCATTTACATTAGGATATATAACAAAATTAATATAAATAAATAATATGAATTAATATAAATTAAAATATACCAGAAGAAAATTTTACATACAACCCTATTATACATTTAATCGCAATTTTTTAAATAAAATTTTATCTTTTAAGCAATTCTGCCGACAAATTGTTTTCTTTTGCAGACAACGAAACTTTTGGGGAATTTCGCGTGCTTTAATCGAGCACATGTCATATTCGCCTTCACATAAACTTCCGCATCTGAAGCCTTTTTTACCGGTTATCGGTAACACATCTCCCCTTTTATATATTTTATTTTCAGCATTCATGTACTTGAGAGATGAAAATAAAATAAAAACCAACAAGTAGATTTGGCAAACAACTAAATCAGAAGATAATGGAAACTGTTAAGTGTTTACCCAATCTAGTAACAAAAAACAAAATAGATAAAAAAATTTTTATGAATCTAGGGTATAGGAAAAAACGCTTTGTTACCTGCTCTCATTCTGTCAGAAAATTGCGTCTTCGATGCGTCAACGTCAATTGCGTCAACGATGTCTGTTAAAGTTATGTATCTAACTCACATTTTGTGGGTTTTATCACTTTCAGTATCGCCATGACTACCGCAATGCATTATTCATTATGATGCATTTTGTTCTCGTATTTTTTCCTCTGAACTTTTCAAACAAGACGACGGTATTATTTTTAGGCCTTTTAACATAGTTATAATTGTCCGTATTAAACAAATTCAATTCAACGGAAAATTAGTCATGTAAAGAGAAATGTTTTGTAAACAAGTAAACACGCCTTGATATGGCGAGACCGGTGTCCTGTTAAGAAGGACAAAAACAAATAACATCCTCCGAATAATATCATAGGTATTTCTTACTTACTTTGTTCCCATGTTGCTGAATCAAAAAGAGGAAAAAAACTGAATAGAATCCTAATTGGATAGAAATACTTAAAATTCTATAACGTATCATCTGATATAAACAAAAGTGGTTGCTTGGGTGAAAACTTGATTATCAGACGCATGATGTACGAACGCATGTTTTTATGACTCTAGAGTCTGTAAGAATAATTAGCGACTGTAAGTTGATCAAAAACACGTCTAGTTCCTAACATTACTAAAAGTAAAAGTCAGAAAAATGTAAAAAATAGAAAAATATTGCATAAAGCTATAAAACATGCTTTAATTCGAAGCTTCGCAAAATGAAATCACAAAACTCACCCTTACTTTAATATTAAAGAAACCACAAAACTCAACCTTACCTAATATTATAGGAACCACAAAACCTACCCATACCGCCCTACTCTAATATTAAAAAACCCACAAAACTCAATTTTACCTTAATGTTAAAGAAATCACAAAACTCACTCTTACCTTAATATTATAGAAATCGAAAAATTCTTAACTGAAACACTGAAATAGTAGAAGAGACAGGAAAGGTGGAGCCGACAGAAAGTTGCTGGGAAAGATATAATGCTTGGATTTTACTTGGGGAAGATGCAAACCCTTTGCTGATTCTGGTTCCTCTACTGATATCCTTCATATTTTATCTCAACCGGGAGTTAATACTTTAGTATCCATGGACGTAACATTAACTTTATCTACTAATACGCTTATTCTAATGGCAATAATAATGGTGTCTGTAACAGAAAAGTAGATATTTTGTTGTATCTTAAGAAATTGTGCAGTAACATTACACATGTGTTAAACGATTTAATATTATTCATTCAATGTGCTTATAAATGTTCTTGATTAAAACTTTTAATTGCTTTAAAACAGGCCATGTGATAAACAAAATGCAATTCTATTAAAAGAGAGTACTACGTGAGGGATATTTAATCAAGAACATGATTTTAAAACAACAAAGAGACTTGTATCAACGTCTTGATTCCACCCCACCCAGCTAATTATCACTCAATACTTGCTCCCTAAATTTATAAGTTTGCTTGCATAATAGCCGATGAGTTAATTTTTTAACGCAATTAAAAAGCCTGACTTTTATGATATGTTTTTTTATTTGATGATAGCATTGTTTGGTTATACAATTATGACCATATAGATATTCTTTATGAGTGGACAACAACAAAACACACTTCGCATTCACGTTCTTAACAAAATTGAAGAAACGACATTAAATCTTATTAAAAAAAGCTTTCTACAACTACAAAATTTTTACATATTTACACGAATGCTGTTTCTATCTAACCAACACGCACTTAGAACTTGTCAATGTTCACAACGGTTTTTCGGATTTTTCCGGGTTATGTAGCGGATTGTTCCACAACGGGACTTTGTTGACAGTAGAAAGTAAATCTAGGACATTTTTGACGCCTGTTGCTCAGTCTACACGTCTTCCGACGTACAACTTTTGCAGCTTACCGGCTGCAGAGTACTATCCAATTGATGTGGTTTGTTTTTCGGGAAATAGCCCAAAACAGTCTTACACAAAAATATTATGTTATGAAAATTCGAAGCTTATGTTATGAAATTTAAATCAAAAATAATGTTGCTATGTCACTTATGATTGGAAACTACAAACTAACACTTACTTCTCCAGCATTGTTGATGAGAAATCACATTCATGTGTCGATATTTATAAGGTATATTTTCACTATCAGTTTTCTTTGTTTTTCTATACTATGTTCGGCATATAAAAATAGGATTGATATCTTAGCGGTTAACTAGTTCAGAAGCTGTTGTGCTTGCACGCCTTCCGTAGCTCAAATGGGAGCTCTAAATGCACTAGGACCCCCTAATAAGGATCCTCCTCATTGAAAACAATTCTATTAAAAACTGAAGAGACTATCCTGGGTAAATACTAGTAATAATAATAAAAATAATAATAATAAAAAAACAGTTTCTCACGGCAACAGAGTGTCTTCGACAGGCAATGGCGATTATTTTGTCTAAAATTTTGTTTGATCACAGACAAAGTCATGGCAAATTCACATTGTTATTTCGTTTAAAACGTTTTACTTTCAACCTAGTGGTAGTAAACAAACCGTTTTGCGATAAGAAGTACAATGTATTTTGAAATGTTTGTTCAAGTGGATTCTTTTACAAGTTTAAACACCTAGTTATATACAAATACTCAAGGTGTCTATAACAGACTACAGCAGCGTCCATGAAACATCACCTAAAAACAATGTTCGAACAATCAATAAAACTTGTAAAGGTAATAGAAAACAAACAATAATAGTGTTTAATTGTTCGTGACTTTGCACGTACATTAATTCCCCTGCGAATTTCATTGTACGCTAGTTTAAATTTGCTATTCCTGTCAAATCGTGCAAAAAATAACATTTATGTGCAAATTGAGTAACGAGCATAAAATTTGGCACAATCGTACTTATGGGTAAAAGAAGCTATTCGAGCCTCAGACCCAATCAAAAACACCTCTCTGAGGTATTTTACAGACCAGAATAAGTTGCCATAATATCAATTTTTATTTTGGAAAAGATATAGTGTTATACATCATTGGAAAGAGCACGATAAATGAAACATATTTCATATAAGAATACACGCCTAAAAAAGTACTGGTAACGAGATACAATTTCTTAAAGAATTGTGTAACCAGTGGGGTTTCGCAATCTAGAAAGAATTACCTTTTTTCTCACGAAAAGGCAAAAATTTAATCACACGAAGTGGATGTTGGTAATGAAGATAGGAAGCTGCATGGTCTCGTACAAGCAGAGCTAGCTTCTTTTATTAAACACGAGAAAGACATAGAGAATGGCTCACAGGTTTTCAAAATGAATTATTTAACAGACCTATACAAATAATGTCTAAATGTGCTAGAAGGGCTTCCGCCATAGAAGGTTCATACAACCCATTTAAAAGCCAGGCTAACTTCCCAACTTTATGGTTTAAATCCAAACAAAGTAAAACCACGTTTGTAGCATTCGATGATCATTTCAAGTGTTAAAAATGTCTGTGTAACGCAATTTTGAAGGCACTGCATACACTCTTTCGAATATAGCGAACATATTACGACAAACTTTACTTGCAAGAAAAACAGAGAAATCCAATGGACATTTTTATCACGATTCTCAGAAGTTGTTTGTTAATTGACATGATTTTATAAGGACCGAACAAGCAAGTGTCATTATATCTCAACCGATTGAACAAAATTTTCTTGAACGTACTGGAGCGAAATTAGGCAGTACTACAAATTACCTGAGTAAAGAAAGAGAATCTTCTTTTGGGACATATTTTGGGATGATTGGACGAGAACAAAATGGAGATTTTTCAATTCTTGACAAATAAAGTTGTTAAAATAGCAACATAGAAGTTAATAATCAGCTCCGTTGGTAAATCATGACAAATTGTCACACTTTAAAAGGTTCGTTATCTTGATGTACGATCGAACAAGCAATGTCTGTCAACGAATGTTGTAAAGTTACGTTTGCCACAAAAGTTAGAGGTCTCTAGAGGTCATTCCACAACCTCGTTTTCATTTCGCATTTAGCATTTTGCCTTTTTGTTTAATTTGATCGTATTAACGAATCAGAGACCACAAGACCCAGGGGATAAGGTTGACAATTCCACTGACAAAAGATGCTCTCTTGCAGTAAGCAAAACGAGCAGCATACCAAACAGGCTGTTGGAATCATTCTCTGGTGATACAACAGATATTCCAGAACAATACCAATAAGGATGGGAGCATGGAAACATGACAGTTGGTAATTTCGTGGATCACCATTTCACAGGCATCTGCAATATGTCGGGAACTCATTCGATGCGGGTGTAACAAAGGAAAGGGATAGGGGACGATGTAAATGTTAAAATTCGTCTTTAAAATGCACAGCGTATAATTATTGACGGTTGACTTATTTTACTTATACTACGTTGATTAAATATCTTCTTTCATTTATGTACGTAGTAATATTGCTCAAATTATCTCAAATCTACTTGGTTATTATTTTCAGGGGGTATATATTTCACTTCTTTACTTTCAATAAATCTTAAGTCAGAAACGTATTTTTTGTTCATAAGGTTGCCAACCCTCAAATAAAAATAGAAATTTTATTAATATATTGCAAAGAATTGCAAGAAATCTGATTATCTATTTGCAATAAAATATAAATCTTTTTTGAATTTGAACCCTCTGGTTAAAGGCTTGTTACCAGTGTTCTTTTAGGTATACGTTTTATATGTTCTTTGTTGCATTTTTTATGAGCTTTTCAACGATATATAACAATATATTTTTCTTGAAAAAATCATTTGTTACTATGGCAACCGTTTCTGGTCTGCAAACTATCCCAATGGTTTTATTGTGTCTATGAGGCGATAGTTTATTTTTTGCATTAGCTAAGACTATTTCAAATTTTATGCTTGTTAAGCACACCATTTAACTGAATTTATATTGAATTTATATTTGCAAGTTTTTCACACGGGTTTTAAGAAGTACTAACATGTATTAATAGAGCAGCTCAGCCCATCTATCTGTGACTGGCACGGGAGATTTTTTTAAATTTTTGACAGTGTCTGTAAAACTTTTTGACAATCTATGCTCTGTATTTTATAAAAACTTTATTAACATCTTAAATTGGCTGAACAAAATGTGTAAAGGCTCGTTTATTTTTTACTACATTTTTTCATATAGCGAAAAAAATGTTAACGCGTGCGCACCTTGAAAAAAATAGAAGTTTTGTCCAACTGCGCACGCATTATAGAGAAAAATGCAGTCAAGTGAAAACAAACCTTTAAAATGAGGCGATTTTATTAGCTTGGAATTTTATTAAATTCTAGATTAAATTTCCGTACTTTATAATAAATTCGTGTACGGTCAAAGTCACGGACATTTGTTAATATTGTTGTCTATTTCGTTTTAATTAAATGTTTTAATATATTTTTCAGCTTAACAAAACTGACGACAAAACCTTTTAAAATAAGAAGCGAATTAAATTTTAAAAGGCTTTTCCAATAAATTCTTCTCCAGTTTTAAACATCTAATCGAATTAAAAACCGCCTTGTCTGCAAAACTTAAAATTTATGAGCACCTCGACAAATGCAATTTAAGCTAACCTTGTTTACGTTAATGTAGTTATATTTAAAAAAGAATTTAATATTGTGCTATCCTTTTTATTTGATAATATTCAAAATAATTAAAAATTCTAAATTAAGAAATCATGAAAACGTTCTAGTTGGAAAAACTAATCGTGAAAATATATAACCGCAAAAGTTTCTATAGGTATTTCACGGTATTGGTTAGTCAAATCATATTGTCATGTTTTCAAAACAACGTCGAGATATTTTCACGTACCACTGAATTTCCTGAAAATAATTTCAATAACGAGTGTTCAATTTTTAAATAGCCTCGTAACAAACAAAACGTACGATACCTGTATTGATTCAAAGCTTAACCAATCAAAAACTTGTAATTCAATTACTAAAAAAAACGCAATAGAAACTGGATTAAAGAGGAAATACCTGAAAAAGAGACATTTTGTGAAGAAAAGATTCTCAGCATGTTCGTTTTTCAGGTAACATATTAACAATGATGTAATTTTCTATGGCCAGTAGGACCATTGTAGTATTGTGATAGGCAGCTTCAACGTCCTTTGTGTTTCATTCACAGGGAGGTTGTCAATTTCCAGATAAACTTGATTAAGTTTTTTCAGGAAAAGGCACCTAGAACTGTTAAAATAAGCTAACAAAATTCCTAATTATAATTTTAAAAACCTCAATAATTTTAAAACTTTTACCCCCGTAGCTATAGAGCATATAAAAAGTATATGAAGATTAAAAAGACGAATAAAGAGAACTCCTGCTTGTGTGAAAAGAACGACTTCGTTTAACATACAATTTGTTAAAAGTCTTTTCTTTTACGATGCATGCTTAACACGTAGGACAATTTTAGAATACTTATCTCTTCTCGTCTTCACAGATGGCAACCTAACAGAGTCAAGGGATAAATTTATTAGATATCCTGCAAATTTTATATCAATGCAACCTAGTCCACAGGTTTTTTCGCCGTCTTCTCTCATACCAAAAAGGTAAAAAGCCCTGAAGACGAGGGTGATATCAATGATTAATATTAGAAAGGTATGGTAACAAATTGTTTCGTACTATACATGTGCGTCATTAGCTAGCCTCGTACCTTGAGCTATTTTATAAATTGATTAACTTCGATCCCAGTCTTTTTTACATTTTTTTGTATAAAGGTATAAATAAAGGTAGGTGAGCTACCTATCTTTCCAGGTTGCGTGAAAAGAGATTTGTAGGAGTCGTAACGTTATTACTCGAAAATATCTCGTTTTGTCAATGGTGACATTTGGAAGCTTTAATTTGCTCATAGCTTCAAATGAATTCAACTTTGTTGTGTATTTGTGTTCAATTGGTAAGAATCGCTTAGAAAATGGTTTAGGTGATATGTCATGTTTCGTTTTATACATAAGTAATGTGGATCTTGAGTTGAAAAATGTTAACATTTTATTTTTTATTTGAAATTGTTTACCCAGGTTAGCCGCTTTAGTTACTGTTATTAGGCGTTCCAATCTGTTTGAGTAGTGGTATCACGTGTATCACATATCACATTTTTTTGTTTACTGTATAAGAAAATTCAATCTTTGCCTGTATTAATGATTGTGCAGATGAGCTGCGCGGGTGCGCAAAAATCTATCGGCACAAGTTTTTTTTTCGTGAATAAAAAAAGAATCGTGAAGGCTTAACGTATGAAAATAGTGAATTCCGAATGACGACGGCTTAGATCCAATGTTTTGTATATAAAAACCATATGATTTAATAAAAGCTCGCACGTTTTTGGTACAAGGGGAGTGTTTATACAAAATTGCAATACATTCTTAAAACTATCTTTTAAAAACCTTTTCATTCCCATACATCTGCAGAAGAAGGGGGGGGGGGGGGGGGGTGGTTACCATTAGGCTGAATCTTTCAAATCTAGTGTCCTTTGCGACGAGAAGCAGCCAAACTTGTGAATTTTTTTTGAAAATACACGACTATCCGTGACAAAAAGGGTTAACAGAAACATAAAAAATAAAATATTATTTCCTTAATTCTAACAACGATCATTTTTTGTAGCAGGGATTGTAGGAGGGAAGGGGTCAAAGTCTAACTTCAATTTGATGGGAGAGGAAAGTTTCTGAAAATTAGCATCACTAAAATTCTCCTTTCCAGAGCTTTTTTTCATTTCCTGATATTATTATTATGAATATTCATACAGGATATAGCCACTTTAGTATTGGAAACACTGTTATCAATGTGGATCCTGTGTTCGGAATGTATACATTAAGTATATACCAGTAATACCTACCCAATTTCCCTTGCATGGCATGGGTTGACCCGTAGTTGTGGTAAAGGTACTTGCTAAACATACCCGAGCTGTGGACCGCACCACGGACCTTGTGATTGCGAAGCGAACTCCATAACCACAAGGCCACGCGCCGACAATGTGGCTGGATCTAACGAGAAAAAATATGAGGTTAATAACGGGAAGCAGGTGGTTTTTTAAGATGTCGGCATATAAGAAAGACGATGCATGCATTTATAGCTATGCCTATATGGACGATAACTGCTAATAATAGCGACATGTCTACTCCGTATATTGGTGGAAATATAAATAAGTACACCAATGTATTTTGGCATATTCATATGACGGCTTTGGTCCAAAACTGAAGTGGTTAGAGTAGAGCAGGATTTTAGATAAAACCAGCGTGATTTTCTTACCACCAAGAAATCGGAAGAGAACTGAACTTTTTTTATCCTCGTGTCAAATAAAGTTTAACTAACAAAGCCAAGTTTTTCTTAAAATTTCAAAATCATACAACAGGCACTCGAAAGTGAACACTGCTTTGTTTAGTGAGAAGTACACAAGTTTAAAAAAGTTTACAGAAAAACATAGACGAATAGACAAATCAGGCGTAGATGCTGTGTAAATCAGGCGTAGATGCTGTGCTTCTTGCAATCGAGAAAATGGAAGAATATAGTGTTGAACTGGTTTTTGATATATCTAAGAGAAAGTTTAGTTAATAAGGCTAACCAAGAATAAGAATAATGTGCTGAGAAAGTAGAAAAGAGTTTCTTAAGTTGTGAGACAAATAACAGAGACGTCCGAGAATAAATCCAGCTCAACATTTGTATTTGAATAGCTGTAGTCAAGTTTTTTAAGCACGTCTAAATATAGCTACTAAAGTTTTACACATAACTTCGTTTTTGCACTACCATCTAAAATTGTTTGTTCTTTAGTGAATTTAGAAACATGGCGTCATTTTGCGTTCACGTAAATTTCTTGGAGCTACCCTATCTATAATCATTTTGAGTTTAAAAAAACCTATTGAACAAAAAAAAAATCTTGCGATAGGCCGTTACTTGCGTTCTCTCTTTGTAATCAACTTCGTCCCACTGATTTTTTGCCATTTTGATAAGAGACTCAAATCACATGTGGTGTATATATTAGGTGAATATTTATCATAGCACATCCGTATTTCATTCTCAACAGAGAATGCTTCGCCCCGATCAGACCTCTGATCGTGACGGGCGAGTGTAATGCGTGTAAGCCATATTATAATAGAAGAAGTCATATTGTAGAAGTCTGCGGCTCCCAGCTCTGGGGACCGCGGATCGAACCCCGCTCACTGCCAGGCAGTATGTTAGTGATGAACAAAGTAATTCTTCTGCAATATCACATGTGGTGTCTTAGACGTTTAGTCACGTCCCGGGCCCCTGGGTCCCGCTTTTCCCGTGTTTTAACAAAAATGTTAGGGGTCTCAAAAAAAGCCCACCAATCAAAATTCTCACTCCACCACTCAAGTCTGTAACAGCGAGACAAATTCCTAGGAAAAGTGAAAGCGCGTGGCCCAGTAGGCATGTAGTAGCTGCAATACAACGGTATACGTATTTTATGTGCAAATTCTGTTATGTTTATAAATCCAACGTTTTCATGTACAAGAATCGCATTTTGGTTCATGATATGTGACATAATATACTGACACTGGTCACTGTCACAAGACGGAAACGATACTGTTTTAAGTCTGATTGGCCAGCAAAGTAAACCTAAGAAATGAAATTTATGCCTTTATTCTGGAAACGAGTAGTTATTTTTAGTCAATCTGCAGCATCTTAATTGTAGAACACGAAAAAAAAGATATCCAGAGCTAAACATTGCTTTAAAAGTAGGGGGTATTTTTAAAAGTTACCTCCCAAGCAACGTTAAATATAAAAAGGGTTGGTGAGCTAGGGAGGGTCCCCTAGGTTTGCAAGTGAAAAATAGTAGATGTCACTTTTAAAAAATGTTATGGAAACTGAATTCTCATGTGTATCATTTTGTCCTATTAAACAATTGTCCCCAGGATTTGTTACAATTTATGTTCTGGTTTTGTCCCAGTACACAACCTAACAAACCTTGAAGACGAGGTTGTTCCTGCAGAAGTATTTTCCTCAAAGTAAATAATTACAGCCTCGAAATTACTTAAGATCTCTTTAAAAATTTTACTATCAAACCTCAATCCTCTAAAAATTTTCATATTGTTATAAGAATGTATTTCACTGGAAAAGATCTTTGGAAAAATCTCAGCGAGGTAATGAAGGCCAGGGTTTCACACTTTTTGCATACCCCTGTAAGCTTTTTTAGCATTTTTTACAGGTCAAGTAAAAAAAAGGAATTTTTTATCGAAATGGCTTAGAACTTTTCTTGACAACTCTCCACATTTTAGTCGCAACATGATGTAATAAACGCTGTTGTGTCACTGATACCTACTGTACCTACAAGACTTTGCTTTATCTGATGCTAAAAATGAGCCTTTGGTGGTAAATACATAAAAAAAACTAACTTTTTAACGAACTTGAGAGACAAAATTACGTTTTTATTAAATAGAGCCCCTTTTTTAAAAAGCTGAACAAAGTGATGAAGATCTGAATAGGTCAATTTGACCATAATGGTAAAAAAAAATTTCAGGAGATTTATAAAAGCTTGAAGTTATGTATGTTTAAGTTAATTTTTTTTTCTCTTTTTTGGAAATCCCATATATTAAATGAAATACGACATCGACATCCTATAGTAGACACTTCAGGTCTTTTTTTTTACTTTGATATGATTGTTCGAATTTAATACCATTGAAAAGAGCATAAAAAGAAAGAAGTAATATTTCCATAGGTAGACTGTAAATGTGATAAAAAATAATACAAAACTGAGCTAGGTTAAAACAAAATAGCAGCGCCTTTGTGTACTTTCTTCCCAAGGAAGTATTCTTGACCAAAAGTTGCAAAGGTACACAAAACAGAAATTGAAAATTCACAGAAAAATTGTAAGATATGTTTGAAAGTTTATTCAAAATAACATTTTACATAATTTCAGTTTTTGACTATGCAGACTTCATTTCACAACAGTTAAAAGTTTGAAGCAATTTTTTTTGCCTTGGGGGACCTGCATTAAATATTTTTATCAGGAATATGTGAATTTCATCGTCAATTAAAGGAAACCGGTTCAAATAAAAGTATAACTCTTCCCTAATTTCGCTAACTGATTTCAAGACGTTTTGGTCACGTGAATGAAGAGCCTACCTACAGGAAACTTAATTATTTTTTAAAACATATTTATTGCAAAAATATTTCAGATTTACTGTGTGTGTTTGTGTGTATGTGGGAAAAGGGGTTACTGTATCTAACAAACATTAACAAAATATGTATAAATCTTGAATAAGACAATTTTAACAATTTGGATACAACAAACATCCTGTAACAAGAAGATAGCTTAGTCACCATACAAGGTAATTTTTGAAAATTTCTGGGTGATTGTTTCGCAATTTAGAGCTTTTGCAAAAACTTTTTAGATATTATACCAACTGGTAGGGTGTTTACTTCCAGTGCAGTATGTCTTGGGTTCAAACCCTGGCTGTGTCATGCCAGAGATCTATCAATTCTGTTTAGCGTTCAGCATGTGGATAGAATTGATATCTTAGGCTGTGTAGTTGAGCGGTTGCTGTGTTCACAAGACATTTGTAGCTCAAATGGGAGCTGTAAATGTACTAGAACCCCCATCGCAGGACCCATTTTGATAGCAGTACCAATCCTGGGTGAAAAATTTCAACAACAATAATAATAATAATAATAATAATAACAGGTTTCTTTTTACATTTTTTCTTATTAACATAACTATTTAACACCTTTTGTCATGTTTTAATTTTTTTGTTGCTACCTTGCCTTGTTTTAAAAGCAACTGTTTTGTTTAAACGAAATGTTTTTTAAGTTATGGTAAAGGTTGGATAAATGTGTAAGGCAACGTAAAGACAAAAGCGAAATGGAGTTGTAAACCCTTCTATAAATTAAACAAAGTTTTAATGTACATGTTATTCTTATAATGACTTTTTTTACCATTATCAAGGTTTTTTTGTTTTGTTTGATTTTTAGTTTCTGTTGCTGTTGAAGTTACCAAATATTTTTGCTCTGGCACTTAGAAGACCACCTCCTGACAAGTTACTAGGTAGATACATATTGTATGAATCAAGTTTATGATATTGATATTTTAATCCACATGGTTTTTTTAAAAAAAAATTTCTTAGCTATATACTTGTTGGATGGGGAGTTTTAGTTGCAGGATAGGTTCTGCTTTGTTTATAAACTGTTCACAGAGTGGTACAGTTCAAGTAACAGAAGTAGTGCATCAATTTAAAAAATATTAAATAGTTGCTGGAGGACCAAGCGTCAAAACACTGGGTTAAGCCACAAGTAACTGTGTGACCCAAGGTCATACACATGGTGGAACACTTAAAGGAACACAAGGTATAAAATGATGCTGGACTTTTTTTAAATTTCAAAACTCTTTTCATTTTCAAGATATTCACATTTAAAGAATTTCAGATTAATTATGCTGCATATATTATAATGTCCTATTTAAGTAATAACAAATTTTGACATTTTCTGTCATCAATTATTTTAGACCTGTTAAAGGGGCGTAATCACCCTGTTGGCAAATATTTGAAGGATATACATGAGAAAACATTATCCTGAAAATTTTATTAAAAAGTGACAACTAGAACATGTTAAAATGCTTCATAAAAATAACAAACTCCCCCAATTTCTCTTCGTCAAAGAACCGATATTGCATTTCGTTGCACAAATCATGCAATAATCAACGCACGGCAAAATCGACCACATGGTTGCTGGATTCATGCCATTACAGAAAAGTAAAAAAATAAGGGAGAGCATCTGTAGCTGTGTTTCCATCATAATCTATATTATAATGCCTGTATACGTCTGTCCGTCCGTCTGTCTGTCACGCAAAATGGTAGCTTAGCTGCACGCAATGCGGTATAAAAAGGACGGGCGAACTCGTGGATTTTTCCATGGGCTAACGACTAGTGCTTTTATAAATGTATCAACAAAGTTTCAAACATGAAAAATCAGATAAATCAATCGAAGTTTCTGTGTTATTCTTTGTTATTTGAACTTTTTAACTTACTGAAATCCAACTTCTTTGCAACACCGACCTCTTCTTGTTGTGGTTTCTGAAGACAGCTTCGCCTTGCTAGCTGTCTTATTTTTTTTTTATTTTCTTTTGTTCAAACAGTTAGTTGTTTCCTTATGGAGACAGTATCAGATCTAGACAATTAGAATACCTAAATTTTCAGAATTTCCCCTTTTATGCTCTAAATTTAATTATCGCCATAGTGCTTCAACTATATTAAACTACCACAATGAGTCATCTCCCCCATTGGGTTTATTTGCTTATAATATGCAATAATCCTGGTCATGCTAATAAAAAAAGAAAGATCATGATTAGCATTAATTATCATGCATATTAAACATGAGACAATGCTGTGATTTCTTCTTTCTGTTTTGTTTTGTTTTCTCCGGTCTCCAAAAACAATGGTGACTCCATAATGGCGATTTTATGGAACTCCATCTCAATTTAAAGTAATTTAAAGTTAGGCCGTTTGTTTACATACGATTTCAAATGAACATTTTTGCGATGGGGTGCTTATTAGACCGGAATAAAAGATAAAAAAGATCGTTAAAATATGACGGCTGGAAAAAAAACAACTATAAATTCAAGTTTTATGTCCTCAAATTTTAAGGAAAATCATAACTCCATCTGAACTTTGAAATAAATAAAAAGCAACATTGCTGGGACATTTTTAGTAGAACAACTTGACATTCTGCATATTGGACTGCCAATATACAATACACTAAATAAAATTATTCCAAACAGAAAACTTATGATCCAGGAATATTCTGACATTTTTAAAGGAGTAGGAAAACTTAAAAACTTTTCATTACAACTAAAACTAAATGAAACTGTTTTTCCTGTACAACAGCCAATTAAGAGGATTTTATAACAATCGTAAAACAATTACAAGACCTCAATATTATTAAGCCTGTCAAGGGACCGACCTAATGGCTAATTATTATTGTAGTTCAAAGGAGAAAAGACTGCATCAGGCTTTGCCTTGACATGAGCAAAGCAAATCAAGCTATCGTCAGAGAAAGACATGTAATACTGAAACGGGAAAACAATCTGAAATATTTTCCAAGATCAACTTTTGAGAAAAGTACCACTAAATTGAATTACACAAAGGGAGCCCTTGCCACCCATGAAGGAGTACACTGAAAGTTTTTGAAAAAGAATTGAAATAGCACTATTTGGAAAATGCGTGGAAGAATGCAGATAAATGGTTTAAAAATTAACCGTAACAAGTGCGTTTTTAGTATAATTCAGATATTTACCACCAATTACCATTTCTTTAGTAGTTTGGGGCACTCGAATCGAATCTGGATGAACTTTTTAAGGAGCAGTTCACTTGGAGCACTCAAAGCAGAGCTACGGTCAAAGCCTTCTTGCCTAGAAAACCAATTTCTTTAGCGCACATTTTTTCGCCAGTGAAACTTTCGCATTGAGAACCCATTTTGAATACTTTGCATATATTAAAAAACTGGAGATGAAACTTAATATGTGCAAAAATAAACAAAATCTTGAAGCAAAAATAAACAAAGTCTTGTTTACATTTGAAGCTGTCAGGACAGCTTGATTGTTTAAATGTTTTTACATGAAGCCATCTTCTTATGTCTACATATTTACAAGATAAAGTGTCAAACGTATGCCAAAGCATATCTGCTGTTTTCTAAATTAGTATACCCTACCCATATACACTACACAGGACTTGCATACGTATGCACATGAGTTCTTGTAATCTGGAGGCAAACACAAGTTGATTTAAAATGAATATTTATATGAGCACACTAAAAATTGTATTCTGACAAGCATTATAAATCATGTTTTGAAGAATTAAAAAATAGTGCAAGCATTTGTAGCAATTAGAAAAACTAATGTGAATGCTAACCAATATTATTTACATTTTACAAATTTTAATTATAAGTTCATATTTTTTTTAGAATGCAACAAACCATTGGGAATGCACAGTGGTGCAATTTCCAGAAATGATATATCAGCCAGTCACTGGTGGGTAACATTCAATACTATTTCCAAAGGTGGAACAAATCTAATAAAATTGCAACCAAAATCACATGTTGACAACTTATCTTTTCCATATTTTCTGGAGATCATGTTTAGACAAGTTACAATAATAACTGGTTATCATTTGAATCATGTATCAAATTCAATGAACTTTGAAGGTCATTACTATGGATATTCATATATCAATGGAAATACTGCAGATTTTCAATTTATTTTGAGCACTCGTCAATTATTAGTAAGTGAAAACTTTACTCACCAGTAATGTTTACAACTTTAACCAACTTATTTTACTGGTATAATTAAAATCTTTTAAGTTACAGTTCGTAGAAAAATGTGAAATGTTTTAGGTTGAAATAATGTCTAAGATTACCTTTAATATTGCATTGTTTTATGACTTTGTTAAGGCTTGTTTCCATTTGAAGATAGTCTTTTTGTTAGCAAATATGCATGTGTATGTACTAACAAGAAAGTCTTTTTGATGTCAATGAAAAAAATAATGCGAACAAAATAAACAGCTACATTAATGAACTACTATGCAATCACATGTGTTGTTTATTTTTTTTGCCAAAGTGGTATATTCATAAAAATAGTCCTCTACAGTTAAATAAAAAGTGGTGCACATAACAAAAAAATGTTTATGTGAGAAGCTTGTGAGAAGCAATAATGTAGCATGTAAGCAGCAAATTAGCTTGCAATACTTAACATTTCTTATAATATAAGAAGCTTGCCACAAAAACAAAAATAACTACTACAGCAGTAACTATTTTTTGTTCTGTGTAATACAGGTTTTGATGCAACTAGGAAGCCAAAGTTTGTGGCCTTTTACAATTACTACTAAAATCTGAGGGGTTATTTTGAAGTTTGACTGTCTTTCTCCAATAAGAGGCTTTTTCTTTCACACATAAGATTCGGTTCTGGATGCTTAAATGCTCCAATTCCCATTTCTTTGGTTATTTGGGACTGTCAGAATCAAATCTGGATGTACTCCTTAATGAGCAGTTTACTTGGAGCATTTAGAGCGCTTAGAACTAATAATTTTACTAACTGCTGTCGAAGCCTTCTTGCTTCAAAACCACATTTTTTGGTGCACATTTTTTCGCCAGGTAAGCTCTTGCAGGGAGAAACCATTTTATATACTTTGCATCAATTAAAAACCATGGGAGACGGAACTCAATTATGCACAAAAATTAACAAACGCTTTGAATGTAAACAAGGCTTGAAAGTGAAAGTGAGGCCATTAAACACTTATGCTGTCAGTGGAAATAATTGTGAAGGCTACGGTTTATATTTATAGAATATATGAGAGGAAATGATGAAGCAGGAGAACCATCTATGTTAGATGCAAGCGGCATACTTCATTTGCCATCTTTACTGAAAAAATCATTGATAATTTTTTGCATCAATAATTTTTTAACTGAAAAAAATGAAAATGAAATGAAAAATAAAAAAGACAAAAACAAAAAAAAATAAAACAGGTGAAATGGTTAACCAAAGCGTGCCATCAGCTGCTTGCACAACAGTTGAGGATGATTCTTCTCCGATTTATTGGAAAAAAGAGGCAACCAAAATTTGTAGAATATGAGAAATGCATCAATAATTTTAGAATTTTTTAAGTACAAAGCAAAGGAAGTACGGCAGATTATAGCACATGAAGTCAAAAAGGAATTATAAAAGTTAAACAATAAAAATTTTCCATCTTGCAACTCAAGATGAAAAACTATTACCAAAATATACAGGAAAACAGTTGACCATAACAATAAATCAGGAAATGATAAAAAAGTTGCCAATCTTATTAGGAACTAAAAATTGTTTTCAGTTATAGGCTAAATGTCAATGCGTGCGTGCACCGTTAGTTCGGCAGGTATAGGTAATGTTCAAAGAAAAATTGAAGTGGATGAGGAAAAGTTGATGAAAGTGAAAGTGAACAGGAAAAGGAAGATGTTGAAGTCAGCCAGGTCAGAAAAGAAAAAAAAAGAAAAGGAATTTTTTCTCAAGTGCTACCAAACCCACCAACTCAGTTTCAACGGGGCTTGAGACGTACTATTTAATTTGAGAAACTGATCAAAGTTGCCAAGCTTTAAGCACAATGATTTTACTGATTTTTTTCTCAACCTAAAATGGCTTTTAAAGGTGTCTTTGGTATACAAGGGTATTTCTGTCTCAAAATATCCTGGTATCCTAACAGCAACGACACAGTCACACAGAATTAGGTCAGTTATATCTTCTTTGTTTTCTTTATCTTCTTCGTTTTCTTCTTTACTGAAGACTAAAAAGTGCTTTTAAAACAGCCATATTTATTTACAAAGAACTGTAGTTTCCTAATTATGCAAAAACTGTGCAAAAAAAATAAATTTTTAAACCACATTAAAAAGTCGAAGCACTTGGATTCAGTTCTGTGCTGGTTTTTGGTCATCAAAGCACTTGAGCAGTTGGTGCATACAGATTTCAATATTAGGTATGAAAGAAATACCTTCCCTTTACGCAAAACCCTTTTCTTAAAATTAGGAGTTATTAATATAAACATATTGTTTTGAATGGCTGAGTGACACTCTCTCAACTTTATCAATGTTGGATTTACATCAACACTATTAGTATGGCAGGCACTAATCTAGCCAATTTTTTTACTATGTCAAAACATTTAAAATAAATAAAACAAAAAAAACAATGCTTGGGGTCTTGGCGTGTTCTAAGCCATTGCTTCAGAAGCTTTTACTACTAAACAGGTTTTGATAGGGTTTGTAAAATCATAGACAATATTGCTGTTTCAAAAGTCTTTTTTACATTTAAAGTTGTTCCGTCTGTTTATCTTTTGCGCATTATTAAGTACCGTCTTCCATGGTTTTTTAATTTATGTCTTAAGACATAGTATGTCCAATTATCACTTCTAAGTGTTTAAATACTCTAAGTAAACTGCTCCATCAGGAGTTTATCCAGATTAGATTGCGACTGCGTCAAATTACCTAAGAAATGGTAAATGGTGCACTTAAATCATTCAAAAACCAATCTCATGCATATAAGAAATAGCTCTTAAAATAGATATGCAATGTTTTAAGTCGCTCATATGTTTTAATGAGAACCATCGTACAATCCTTTTTCCAAAATTTATATATTCATTATTCGTCAATCTTCATCTTTGTTGTATTTGTCGTCCTCTTTGTTTTCTGATAGTCGTTTTTTTTAACAAAGGTACAACACGTCCATTTTCTTTCCCCCTCCCAATATTAGTCTTTAATAATTATTGGTTTTGAAACTATAAGTGAAGAATCAAATAAAATGTAACAAGGTTTGAACGTTGAACAAAAACAACAACAAATCAAAATAATTCTAAAGGCTCAAATTGTCTTCCTTTGAGAATCTTACAGTCCATTAGGCTCATCATTGTGTTTTGTTATATTGACTACTACATTCCAAAAATTATTATTTTTCTTACTGGTTATAACACTCAACTTAATGCTGTTTATGTTACAGTGTTTATAAATACATATGCGTTTTGGTTACATAATTTATGCATTTTTAATAGTTTTGTAAACAGTGCAAAACAAATATTTAGTGCAGAAATTTTCAATGTGAAATAAGCCAAATGTGTTGCCCTTGTTTTCTTTCTATTTGCAGTCAGTATAAGATTCTAAATAACCTATAATATACCTTGTTTTAATCCTACAACAATTGAATCTACCTGATCTTGCCACATTTCATCTTCAATAAGATCAATCTCAAAGAAAAAATCTAAAGTAGAAATTTTAAACAGATTTCTCTGCCTGTTGCAGTTGTTGTGTGTTTATATATGTCCATCGACCACTTAGAATCTAGTTGTTTTCTCGTAAAAAGCGTGTATTTAACATTGATACAAGTTTCTCTTCAGGACCTAAACTCCCAATAATTTGTCCTATTATTAAAAGTTATAACCAATTTCTTGACAGTTTCTTACCATTTTAATTAATTTTTCATAGAACTGTAATTGTTATGATTTCATCGAACATGAAAGGCTTTTGATTCATTGCATTTTGAATCTAGTTCGCGTACAAAAATAACATGCAAAATCTTTATTAAGTATTAAAAAAAACTGCAATATGTATTTTTAAAATTTATATTAAAAATATTTTATGTTTAGATAAATAGAATCCCATCAAATGGTTCAGTAAATTATAGATTTGAGACTCCTGTAAAAGCCAGAAACTTCAGAATATATTTTTTACCAACTTATGTTTTTCAAATCAAAGTGGCTACCATGCAGTTCGAAATTTACGTATGCCCGCATTGGAATTGTAAGTTTTGGAAACTGTTGATATTAAGAAATTGTCCCTGTAATTGATGAACATTTTGGTATCCACGCCATTACAATCCCAAATTCTTTAAACTGTTAAGTGCCTTGTATTACCACTTAAATACAAAATACATTAAAACGTCATACTATACTTATGAACATAACATAACAACATAATAATACTTTTATTTATTGGGCTATTTTTCTTTTGCTTTGTTGGTTCCTGTCTGTGATAAAAGAGGAAATGATTTCAACTTTCAGTTTGTCAGTATGAAAACCTGCTGTTATACAATTTTTTACATACAATTTCTTGTTCATATACTCTGCAATGAAAAAGTTACTATTTTCACATAACATAAGCGGCTGATAAACTAACAGAAATTACTAGTGTGAAAACATTTCCTATAAGAGTATAGTAACCCTGCATATTATCTTTCTAAGTGCTGCAGAGATGATGGATCGAGTGGGACTTGAACCCACAACCTATCGCTTGCCAGGCCATTGCTCTAGCCACTGCGCTATTGATCCAATGCTACCTCCCTAGCACATAAGGAGTCGAGGCGAGGATACTACTTCTTTGCGACGACGAATGTCCTCCTTGTGACATACTTTTCTACTAACTCGTACCAATAAGATATCGCCGAATGATGCACAATCGTTACAGCACTTAATGCAAAGATAATGCGCAAGGCTACTTATATCAATATATTTCACACATGCACCCTTGTTCCTATTCACTATAAGTTCTTCTATGATCTTTTTTGTTATAGATGCAAAACCACTTGGTATGTCTAGTGGCTTAATTAGCAAACAAAGAATTATGAGTTATGCTAACAAACAAAGATCAAACCCATATCTTGCACGACTTGATTCACAAGGCTTTGGATGGCAGCCACTTGACAGTGCAGGAATCCAGAAAAATATTGGAAATGCAAAATATTGGTTGCAAATTGTTTTGCCAGCCTTAAAAAAAGTTATTTATATTATTGTGCAAGGATCTAAATTCAATTCAAATCTTCGTACAAATTATTGGATCCAATACGGGAGAGACGAAAATTTACTTACAACTTATAAAATTTTGGTAATTTATTGTTCTTGTTTTTAGTATTTTGTATTCTGTTGACACTATTTAGGCCCAGAGATGCAGTAGGATTGAAGCACTATTTTAAAATATTGATAATAATACCATGCCTGTTGTCATGTTGATTTTATGGTGAGCAAGTGGTTGGAAAAATGGTTGAAAATATCTTTGTCAATATTTTTTAATAATTTAGCCTTCTATTAATTTTCTAAAAAGAGAGGCTGCTTTCTTAGCCCCCTTTTTCTCAGTACATTTACAGCCTGGCTTTGATTAATTGTAACTACCTTAACCCCAACTCTCAATACCTTAATCTTTTGTTAAAAATCATAAAACTAATTCATAAAATGATTTGAAAAAGTTTGCATTATTGAGCAAACTTTAACAAGGAAATTCTAAAAAAGCCAAAAACGTGCTAAAAGTAAGGAAATGATTAATGATCAAGAATATGTTCAGCTTTAATTATAGAGCAAACTGGAACTATAGGGCTTCTGTTGTCAATATTGTTGTGTGAGATTGAATGATTTAAACAGAAGTAGCAACACGAGTTTCTTCACTTTATTATTATAAGAATAATTGTAATAATAATACAAGCAACTATTATTCTTAACGTTTTCATTCTTATGGTATTATAGACACTATAATTGGTAGTACAGGATAGTTGCTAAAATAAAACTAAAACTAAAAGAAGATAAAATTGATGAAAAAGTGAAAAGATGTTGCAAGATTTAAAGGAAGAAAAATCAAAAAGAAAATCTTACTTTACAAAAACAGTTAATAGATTGATGGGACTCATAGATGGGGGAGGCTCAGCCAGGAGAGAGACGAATTGGATTAACAAATAGAATTATTCATGGAAGAGTTAACAAAGTTGTCAGACGCATTCGGAAGAATGAGGAAAGATGTCAACGAAACAATAAAGAAGACGAAAGAAGATTACTATTATTAAATAGCGATCCCCAAAATGGAACCCCAACAGTTATATTGTCATCAAGCAGAACATAAACTGTCTCAAAGCGGAAGTGTAATGAAAATGTGGTATGTGAAGAGGAAACATTGAGGATGGTCCTAGAACAGCTACTACTGTTAAAAATAAGAAAATACTAGTCAGCTGCATTGAAATCAACCAATTCAATTTTAATGTGGCTAAAAAGCTACTACCAGCATAAGACAGAGAGGGAATTGACGAGGGAACAATGTTTTTTAAAAATGCACAGTAAGCAGATTTGTGACGAAAATAAACAAGGACATTCAAAGAAAATTTAACATCCATTTTGTCCCACTTATTTAAATTAACATCTTCTAATTAACTAATTCTAAAATCATAAATGTGTAAAATGCAGGTTTTAAATACTTCTGAAAGTACCATCACTTGGGAAAAAGTATTATTTTTCCCAAGTGATGATAAAAACTACTATTTAAAAAACACTGTTAGTAAATCTGGCTAATGTTATTTTTACAGATGTTGTTTTAAAAATAAGTTACACTCAATAACTGGGGACACAGGATATATCACCAATTTTGGTAACTGGCTTAAAATTTCATGTTTGTTTGGAACAAGTGGGCTACTCATATAACCATATTCAAAGCTGGCTAATATCTAGCTGATTTAACATCAAGAACAATAAACAAAAGCATTAGAATGGACCAATGATACATGCTATTATCCCATATTATCACCAAATGTTAATAACAATCTGTATGACAAATTAATTTTGCAAATATTGCAAGTTAACAAACCATATCTGAACTACTTGGCTGCAAACTAAAAATTTGCTCATAACTAATTTTCTTTCATGTTATTCAATATTTTTGTATGTATATTCCACAGAATGAATATGGATATGGAAATAGGTCTACTGGTGATAGCATTCACAGGAGCTATCACCAGGAGGAGTCGAGGGAAATGTTTAATTGGCCAGAAAACAAAGATCTTACCAGCGCAGGATAGCCATGTATGCATTGAGAATGTAAGAATTGGTGAAAACTATTTTATGAGCAGAATTTTAGGAGCAAAATAATTTTAATAACAGAGTTTTAAGAATAAATATAATAATAATACAAGCAAGTATTATTCTTAACTTTTTTATTCTTATGGTATTATCAACACTAGTACTACTAGATACAGGGTAGCTTGAGGCCCCTCTTCATGAGAGGGGATTGGCGGTAGTAAATCAATCAAAGAGTCCCCATTAGTCTTGCACCACAGCCCATCAAAAATTTTGTGACTCTAGATAATTCTATTGGAAGATAGCCAATAATTTTATCTTTTCTGTCAGACACTTTTATGGTAAATATGCCAAACAGATTTTTTCTTTTAGCGACAAGTACAGTTTTTGATTTTGTTCTGACTACAAGTATCTCTGGTAGTGATGATATCCCCTTACTGCTGTATGATAGCAGTATATTTGATCAGAATCCGTCTTGAACATATTCAGAAAGCAATAAGTTTCATTCTAACTAATCTACTTATCACAAATTGCAAATTGCAAAGTCAATTGACCATTATCAATGCAGAAGTTAGATTGCTTCCTGGTTTATGTTAATTGATGTTGATTGATTTAAACATTTCAGTAGTGAAAACTTGACTTAAAATTCCATCACACCAGAAGCTCTTGCACTTTATATTTTCATAATTATGGGCCTGGGAAAGGGCAACTATGACAAAATGTCTAGATTTTATAAAATCAAAAAATGTTGATACACATTTGAATACAATAAATTAAATTTTACAATAATTAAATAGCAACATCAGGTTAATTCACTTGTGCTTGTATTCTCATTCCAAATTTTTATAAGTTTTTTTTAAATCAATCATTATACACAGCTTTCCCAAAAAATCTTAAGATAGGGGCACATTTTAAGCACCTGAAAATTGAAACATTCAAATTATTTATTTAGTGGTATTTTCTATATATATTTTAAAATCTATGATTTACCATTACAGATTAACTACCATAATAATTGAGTTTTTACTTTTTAAATTTTAAAATAAAAACCCTGTGTTGCTTCAAGCTGCAGGGCTTCTTGTTTAATTTCCCTTGTCCATTGTGTCTTTTTAAGTAAAGTTGTGTTATAACTAGACTTCCAAAATTTAAAACTTTGGTACATGTTATTGTGTACCCAAAGTTACTTATTAATGAGCATTAGTGTTTTTCCAAATGTGTCGATTCGAATTTTTGAGGACCCATTCACAAACTTTATTTCCGTGTTTTTTTTTTGACATTTTTTTTGTCGAGGTAGAAAAGCCTTAATAATCAATCCTTATCATTATTCTTTTCTGTATTATTTTGTTTCTTTTTAGCCTCCACCATATGGTGCATTTCTAAATGCTACCCATGTGTTTTCAACTCCACTAATTGCAAGCATTATCCGATATATCCCTGTATTACCCAGAATATCTAAACCCAGAGTGAAAATTGAGCTTTATGGTGTTGATTATTTGACACGTAAGTATCCAGGTTTTTTTTAATCAAACCTTTATCATTCTTTTGCACAGAAATATGAAGTCTTAAGCAGACTTATTTCATACTGTAGCTACAAAAGCTAACATTCGGAGGAAATATTTTTGTAAGGGAGAATAATTCTGAATGTTACTTAGGTAAAGAAGAAACAAAAGAAAATATAAGAAAAAATAAAAATTAATGAATAAAGAAAATAGAATAAGAGTGAATATTTGTACCTACCCATTGCCCCACGTGCTGTGCTTCTAAGAGAGTGTACCAAAATTTTAAAAAAGTTTGGAAAACATGAAGCCAAATATGCTTTTATCAATTCATATGTCATTAAATAATTTTAATGTGGATATTGCTAGGGCTGATATTTTTTTTCTTGTTGCAAAAGATACAAAAATATTGACGTATCAACAAAAGATTTCTACATCGTCATTATTTAGACTTAAAATTCTGCCTGAAAAATCCTTATACGCTTTGATTTCCTGCAGCAACTATTAATATTTAGTTTAATTTTGACAGTTAGGTGAGCACTGTGCCTTTAACTAGAATTGATTATATCTGTGGCAATTATAAATTACCAGTAAATAAAATAAATAGTTGAGTGATTGATCCAAATGTTATACTCATGTAGCATAAGATAATGTGAATAAAAATTAGCATTTGTGAGGTAATTATGATTTTATTGCCTGACCGATACAAAAAAACCCAGATTTACGGATCATGAAAACAGGGCTTTGGATACACTATACTAATTATTACCGTAAAAACATAAACAATTAAAAAATTGATTTTCATAGCATAAAAGGAAAATACATACCTTTGACCTCGAATGTTGTATTTCACAGTACAAAATCAAAACCAGTGGTTATCTATTTGTTATGTATTGGGTAAAAGTGTCAGGGGCGGATTTAGGATTTTTTTTTGACTGGTGTAAAATTGCTTCTCAAGGGAATCACAAGCAACTGCGGGTTTCAGGTGGACTAACAGATCCATGGTTACACCCTGTAAGCCACCGCCCTTTATCACCTTTTGATTGTCAAAACAGCTAAAATCAACTCCTGAACTTGTTGATAGACCGCTTGACTTGTTATTTTTACTTTAAAACAAGAATTAAAAACATCAATTTTTTTTCCTATTAACCTTTTTCTGATTATTATCAAGTCGTATTTGAGGTGATGTGTTTTTTGCATCTTATATTACATAACATCTTTGCAGAATTGAATTCTTCAGTGTCATTGTACAGTATATGCAGATTTGATACCACCGTACTCAAGTTTTATCATTGCAGCTACAAAATAAAATGTAACATACAAGCATTTGCAGCATTTTTTTCACGAAAATGTGAAATCAAGAATAAAAGAAGGATCATTGTTTATTGAATAAATTGCAGTTCAATTCCGCGGGAGGTGCACACATTTGTCATCATGATTTGTTTATAGCTCAGGCCTAAAATGCAGAAAAAAACATTTTCACTAGTGTATTTAAATGATTATATGATTATACACTGATTCCGGTTACTTTTAGCATACAAAAATAAATTTATTTTTCAGCTGACCATAATTGGAAACTTGTGTTGCCACATTCATTTACTGATTCCATTCAATTTGAAGACCTTCGCCCAACAAATAGAATTTGGCCAAAAGCTGCGTTTTCATATCTTCGAAGGCATCAAAAATATCCACACTTAAGAACAGAAGAACTTCCATCAAATGATTGTTTGATTAATCCTGATTTTTGTAAAGATGGGTTTACAGCTTCATTTGGATTTTCAGGTAAGTACAAAAGATTTAGCTAATCAATTTTAAGTGTATTATTCATCATATTAGAACTAAAATAAATACATTGGGCTGATTGTCGTTGTAGGTGCTAAAAAAATCAAGATATCAGTCAGGTCAATTTTTTTAGTTGTTAAAAATATAAAACAATAACATATGTTTCTTTTGGTTGCATGCTTTACTTATTTGAAAGGAATTCCTGCTAAATCCTTTACATCTTTTTGTATATATTAACAAGCTTATTTAGAATTAATTGACTTTTTTTTACAATCTCTTATAATAATACAGAGCTTTTGTCTGTATGTCTGTCTGTCTGTCTGTCTGTCTGTGACTTTTACAAAGCGGATTATATTTTTCACTATTTTCTTTGATAAAGCTTGTAAAACATCGCTCATAAAATTGTTCTGTAATTTACCAAACTTTAACACTAAAATAATATTAACCACAAAGAAAAGTATATTAAAATAATGAAACCATTACAGTTATATGATTCTATGCATTTTCTTGATTAACATTTCAAGATCTATACGGCAAGGCAACAGGTACACAAATTTGTATAAAAAATTTGTGTGTTTTGGTGGGTCCTTGCTGATGTCAACGAATTTTTTTAATCCCCTTAGGCGTTCGTCAAAAAAAATGATCCTATACATAATTTTAACAGCCTTTTAACCTCTGCATATTATAGGCAACTAAATTTTGCCAATTTTTTTGTATGTGCACTGCTGACGTCAGAAAAAAATCTAAAACAATCTTTCCATTGTCCATCTGCCTAAGTGGATTTCTCCATCCATCCAATAGTAACAAAAATAATAAGTTTGATGGGAATTAATTTTGGTCAAAAGTGCCAAATGCGCCTAACCCATCAAAGTTTTTTATTGGTAAACTAATTTATTTAAAACCAATTTGTTTTACAAACATAAAAATATACAAATAAAATATGACAGCACACACAGCTATCAAGCTTGTATATAATTATTGGTACATATTGATGCTTATTATGGTTTGTTTCAAGATAGTAAAGATCGCATATTCAAAGTGTGGTAATTTTTTTGAATGCTTTAAGTTTATCACACTTCACAACTTTTCCTAACTTCATTTGGTATGGTAATAAAATTTTTGTATGGAGAATTTATTTATTTGTAACTTCCTAGAGTGTAGAAGTATTGTATTTATTACAAAACAGTAGTTCGCAATTTATAGTTTTCAGGTGCCACCTTTCACCTATGAAGTCATGTTATACTGAAAGTGATGACGTCATAGGTGAATTTTTCATATCTTAAATTTCTATTCAAATAAATTGAAACGAATCACTGGCCAAGTTTTATGTTAACTCTCAGGCATTCATGAAAAGACAGGTGGGGTTATAACCTTAACAGGTCTTTTAGGTAGATAAAGAGCATAGGCTTATGGTTAAGTGCAGAAATGCCAATTTTCTAAAAAATTTTCTATTTTTGTGATGACCTTACTATTCTCTTTATTTTGTTTTTAGACATCGAAAAATGGAAACTTCCAAAATCTCACGAAGCATTTGTTATTTCAAAATATTATGATGGTACTTGTGAACAGCTTACTTTGGAAAAGAATCTAACCATAAATTCAATGTTTGGCATTCATTTCAACAGCATTCAACTTCAAAGATTTCAGACAGTGCATTCCTTGCTACATATGCGTGGATATTTTCCAAATTCAAATTTAATTATTCAGGCTTTTGTGAATCAGAATACTTCTTATGTTGAAAATTGCTTGTATGGAAAGGCTCCACACCAATATATTCTTAAAGGAAAATTTAAATTTTCCTCTAAAAGAATTGATATTAGTAATTTTCTGCAACGAATTGGTAATTCTAAAGCTTGGAAATATGGTACATCGTTGTCATTGGTAATTGAACCAACAGCAGCAAACTATCTTGGTGTAATGATTTCTTCATCTTTATCCTTGAGCATTTTTCCTGGTATTACTTTCTTTTTGTTAATTAATTTTGTTTTAAAATGTGTATATATATATAAATTTAAGGCTTAAACTATTTGTAACAATTTTCTACACTGCGCAATTAATTTACAATTTTACACCTTTACATTTATATTTTGGCAAGTAGGAAATATGTTAAATTGATTGACAATGATAAGAGCCATGAAAAAACCTACCTAAGCAGTCAAATTGCATAAAAAAAATTACAAATTTGTTTACTTGCTACATGTATTGCGTACAGCTTAAAACGCTTATCAAAATTATGTATAGCATTGCATGGTTTTGATCAGCAATAAAAGTAATAAATGAGTTTTAATATTTTGCTGACATCAGCAATAATGTGTCAATACCAAAAGTTTTTAAAAACAAATCTGTTTACCTGTTCGCTTTATTGTGTACAGCATGAAACCCTGATCAAGAAAATGTATAGGGTCGTGTACTTTTAATGAACAGTTTGAATGAAAATGAATACATCCACTTTGTGGGTTACAGAAACTGTATTTGTATTATTGTATTATTTATTTTTTAGCTTGTCATAGTCATAAAACCAACATCATAACACAGCTACCTAATTCAAACTTCCAACAACAATCCGATACAGACTGTCATCAGTTACCCCATCTTGTTAAATTTAGTGAAAAGGGTTACCAATCTTGCAATCACAATGAAATAGTTCAAATCAACTTGATGAAGCAGTATCTTATAACAGCTCTAAAAGTGGCAGGTGTTAAACAGTTAATTCACACTGATTTAAATGTGACGACTTCCTTCAAAATAGAATATTCCCGTAATAACATTGCCTGGGAGACCTTTTCTTTGGTTTGTTTCTTTATTTATTTATTTTTTATTTTTCAAACGGAATCACACTCAGCAAGGTTGCATGCAACTGATACGGGCTGCAAGCAGGCCAGTAGAGTTGTAGGCAACCACTTCTCTATTAAGCATTAAAATATTCTTCTGAGAACATTTGTAATTTTATTTAAAGGATTTTCAAAGTGAAAACTATAACCTGCAATCATTATGTCTGATTGCAATAAAATTTTGCAAGTAAACAAACAAGTCCTATAAAAGGTTAATCATGTCAAACGACTTTGTAATCTCTACGACGTAAGTTTAACATCATTATTTATATTTTGTTTAGGATTTTGAACGGAAAATAATTCATCCTGAAAAGACAGAGATAACTCCATTGCCACATCCAGTATATATGCAGTACCTCAAAATAATACCAAACAAAGACAAGTACGTGGGTACTAACCATGGTTTAAGATTTGATGTTATCACATGCGATAATGCTGAATGTAAGTGTTTATCTACTTTCTCTTCAAATTTTCCTTATTAAGGAGGATATTTAAAGAACATTTTGGGTGATGTAACTTTTTAGAGCATGTTTGTTGTTTATCTTCCTTTTTTTGGTAATCTTAAAATAAAAAAGTCACACAGTTATTATCACACAGTAGCAGGCTACTGTGTGATAATAACTGTGTGTGTTAATACTTTGCCAATCCTATAGATATTTTTCTTTAACAATATAATATAAAATTATAGCACCATAACCCATTATTTTCCAATTTTAAATTAAGTATTTAACACAAAGCATTTGAAGCTTAATTATTAAGAAAACCCTGTATAAAGGAGTTGACTAAATTCTTTGATGGTGATTATTATTCCAAAATTGGGTGTTGAAGTATGTTTTAGAAATATTAATTGTCACAGAGTGTGCTGCATTTCATGACGTGCTTTCTGTATCATGTTGATTTAGCTGCATAGAAGAAGAAAAATCTCAAAGGACAATGATCAAAGAAAAAAGGGTTTAAATTCTGTGTTGTTGAAAGTTCATTTTTGTGAAGAGAAATAGCACCTTTTTTCTGTGTTTATTTTTTCGTAAATAGTGCTTACATTTTATGTTTCTTTCACAAAATCAAATAACTTTGGTGTAGGAGAGTTGGTGTAAAATCAAGCTGAAAAATATATATGAAAAATGGTTTTTAGATTTTTATTTTGTTTTCTTTTAATAGGTCACACAAAACTTTTAGAATAGATTGAGAAAATTTGAGTAACAAAAAGTGAAATTTTAAATAGATAGCATTATCCCCATTAGCACCAGCAGTTAGGCAAGGAGTGCCTGTAACTTCTTTGAGCAGGAATAACTTTTGTTCAGCATGTAATGTGCTGAAATTTTGTGACTTTTGGGGGTTTGTAATGAAAAAAATTATTTTTAATAAATTTTTTACTTTATGGCGATTTTGGATTTTTCAGACGCGTAATTTAAAAATTAAAAACAGGAATGACTTGCATGTATGAATGTTGTAATATGCTTTATTGGTTATATAATTACTTATTACATGTTTTATCCTGGGTATAAAATACAGACCAGATTTAAAGGAAATATTAAGCCTGCAAAATAATGTCATTTCCTGGTTTGAATAATAGAAGACAAAAAAAAGGTGTTAAAATGGAACCTCAAAGGAAGAAGGGAATCAATTTTATTGTATTGGAAATAAATACAAAAGCTGATTGTCTTTTTAAATAAATCCATGAGATTTATTTTGTTGAATAAGAACAATTTGCAACCGTCTGTTTACAGTTTTTAAGCCTAAATTGTCACTAATCTCAATGACGTCATTATATTATTATCCATACCTTGAACATCTGAAAATGCCATATTCTTGTACCAAGTTTAATGACAAGAACATCAATAATTTTGGAAAAAGGGATCTTTTTACTGTTATGGTTAAAATAAGAAAATTTCGTAAACTAATGATTGTTTTTCTGTAACTAAAGACGTCTTTAAAATTCATTTTTTTAAAAATTATAGACTTTTTTATGGCTTGTGCACACACTTAATGCCCAGTTTTATATTAAGTTGTTAGTTACTTGAAAAAATATGACATATTCCATTTTTGAACAAAAATAATGAAAAATAGAGGGTCCATTTTTATAATACTTTGAATCTGCCTGCTAGTACCACTGATACTAAAAAAATACTAAAAAAACGAATGTCTGAAAAATTCAAACCACAACCAACTGACAGTACTGCCATTTTCTGCCATTATGAAAGTAGCGTGTTAAAATAATTATTAATAAATACAAAAAAAGTACATCTCACAATTAAGCCCCGTCAGTGGAAAAGAAAGATAATTTCATGATTGTGTTGATATTTATATCGTTAGTAACTACGTCAGCTTCAATTCCGCTGGTTCTTGTTCCAGTAGAGTTTAAGCAAGTTCCTTTCGCCACTGGTTTTGGTATCTTTAGTGTTACTTTTCGTATCTAGGCATTTCAGCCATATTGTAGTAATGCTGTCCAATTGAAAATCCATTTCATACAACCTGATTAACTTTAAAGGCATGTTAAGCACATGTGTTTGTTTTGTTTCTTTGGTTATCCTGTTTGTTTACATTTCTGAATAAATAAAATATTTTGTCATGTTAATCGCATAGTTATGCAGATGATGGGGTATGTCTCATAAATTACCATAGCATGTTGTGAAAAATAAAATAGCAGGCACTGGAAGCAACATAATATTGCCTCTTGACCAGTGGCAATATTATCTGATTGCCAGTACAACAAACGTTTAAAAAAAGGAAGTAGTATTTTTCGCGGGTACTAAAGGCACTAATATCCATATTTCGATATAAAAAGTTGGCCCTGAATAAAACTTGTCTTTTCTAGTATAATTGTTTTTATTAAGGACAGGTGGTTTATTTTAAAGGTTTCTTGGTCATGCCCTTTTTTGTATGTGTCTATTCTGATTGTGTTTTTTTTTTACATTTTAAAGTTAAACGTTTTTTTTATAATAATATATATTCACAATACAGCCCAACAATCAGGTTGGATAAAGTTGAATAGTGCTGATGTGTGCGTTGGGGTAAAAGATGAATCTCCCGGAAGATTTACTTTGCTTAACAATGTTGATATATCCTTTGTTAAATTTGTACACAAATCTGGGGGTGTAGCTTGTGCACATGGTTCGTCACAAACTAACTTTGGTTGTGGATCAACAATGCTGATATTTTTGACTGATGGAAGTAACAAAGTGATATTACCATCATTGTCAAATAATGGATATGAAGTACCACCTTATGATCCTAATTCTCCAAATTTCCAGTTAAAGTTAAATGAACCAAGATTTTTTCAATATGGTCAGGAATTTGCTGTATGGTTTGGAGAAGATTTGTTTAATGTAACTGAAAATGATAACCATGGTTCCACTTGCTTGGACTTATATGGTTGGGGTGAGTATGATGAAAATTTTTTAATTATTTTTTAAATGTTTAATTGCATACTACTAGTTGTAAGCTGTAGAAAAATCCCCAGGAATTTTCCTGTTGTCACTTGCAACTACCTTTAGCGCAATCAGAATTGTTATAGTATTCAAAAAAAATTTCAAAGCACAATTATTTTCTTGAAAACAATGTCTTTCCTATGTTGCTGTTTATTTATCAGGTCGACCCTATCCACACCGGTCTCTAATGACCACTAAACTGCAAACAACATATCTTTGTGTGACAGTTTCAAGTGATACACTGATTGTTGACTCACACTGTGAAGATTCCTTCTTTATGACAACTGAAATGTATCTTGTTCATGCCAACAGTGGAAAATGTGTAATGCGTGATTGTTCAACAAATTCCTGCGAAGTCAGAGTGGTACAAGAGTGTAGTCATGAATTTGAAATTGTTGAAGGGTTTGTTAAGCATACTCAGTCAGGTCAATATTTAGTAGAGCATAATGGTAAAGTGGTTTTAGCATCATCCTGTGATGGAAATTGTTTTATCTTAACAGATTCTGTTGAATTTCTTAACACTGAAATCTGGGAACATTGTAAGTTTTTGGTGCTGTTTAAAATTAATTATACACTTGTAAAAGCGGACGTATTGTGTCTTATTTAGAATTTTTAAAAGAACTTTCAAGGTATCCTAAATTTAAAGAGAAATTTTCTTCTTTTTTAATTTTTTTTTTTATAGACTGTGAGTAGATAATTGAGTTAACCGTTTCTATAATTTAAAAAAAAATAATCCACACTGTGCAGAAATTACAATACCAAAGTAGGTTTTGACTTATATTTCTTTTAGATTTTTCCAATAATTTGCTCATGTCTAAAAAAGGTGCAAGTAACACTGACGATGCTGCAAGAAAATGTTCACAACACAATTCTGATCTTTTAAGTATTCATTCAAAGGAGGAAGCATTGGCAATTTTCAATTTTCTACGCACATCCGATTTAAATTACCAATATATGATTGGATTAAAAAAAATAGCTACATCCAATGTTTATTCTTGGATTGATGGCACCCCATTTGATAAAGATAAGTTTGATGGGATGAAAGGCAACATGTCTGCAACAAATAATCCTTGTATAATCATGCATGACGGAAAACTGCATATTCTTGAATGTCATTCAAGGAAATTTATTTGTAAGAAAAGTAAGTATTTATTGCAGTGTTTTTCCGTCATCTTTCAATATTTATATCTATCAAAAAGTTATGAAATTTTTAGTTAAATCAAAACCTCTATTTTTATAACATTAAAAAGTGATTCAAAACCAATCCATATTTTTAACTTTTCTACTATTCAAGTTTGGATAAGAGCGATTTTATAAACCAAAATGTATAAACTAAACAAAAATCAGACAGTTCTTTCTACTTTTGTGAGCAGTTAAAAATTCTTTTTAATTAAAGAACATAAATTTGAGAATACTTTTGACTTAGTTTCGCATTTTAGAAAATGCGAAACTAAGTCGAACATTAAGAAGATGAGAATTTTTTTGTTAAAAATATATATCACACACATCTTTTTATAAGCAGTGTGAGCAATTACTTAAACTGATAAATATTTGTTTACATGTCCAAATATTTTTGGTGCTGTCCATGCCAAAAGTAGTAGAAATCAATCACTGATCTTAATTTCTTAAGTTTCAATCTGATCTTGTCCAAACTGTCTGATCAAGATGAAAACCAGCCTTTAATGAATGACAACCCTTAAAAGTGGTATGAAATGCATTGCTGATTGATATGACTCACATATTTACTCTTGCTATAATGTTTTATTCGGATTTACAACTTTCTATGCAACTATAAATTAAATGAGCGGCACATAATTGCATTAAAAAATTAATTAGTTAATTAAAAAATTTACCGTATTTGACAAAGACGAAATTGATAGGATGACTAAAAATCCTTGTTTACACATTTATTCCAGTGTAATTTACACAAAAAAAGGAAAATAATGCAATCATTTCTCGTTGAAAATTAAAAATATAGCATATATATAATGTAGATTAGACAATCAAAGTGTGAGAAAAGCTCAACCATTTAATAACCCTAAAGTGATGGCCAAATTAAAAAATGAGATCAAATTTAAAACATAATATTAATGTTTGTAGTAAAAGCAACATAAAACCAATTTGTATAAATTATCTTTACAGCACTTCTGTGTGTAACATGACACTGGAACAGCATTTTATTAAATACAATGGATTATTAATTTTACTGGTTTAAAGCAATAAAACCCGCTACAAATTTCAAAAATTTATTTATCCAGAAAAGGAGCTTACCAAAAGTTTTCAAAAATACAATGAAATTATTTTTTGTTTGGTGGGTAAAACCCAGTTAATGAATGGTCTTGCTTTTCATAAAAAAAATACAGAGATCAATGTAGTTACAGAATAATAAAACTAAATAAAAATACAATGCATTAAAAGAAACCAAACACAGACATAAATAAGTAGGAATTTTTTTATTCTGATAAAAGTTTAAGAAAAGTGTATGAGGTTATCAAAACGTTTAAAGCTTTGAATTATCTTATTACAAACTTATTTTACTAAGTGGTCTGTTTTGAAAAATGAAGATCCTAAATTCCTAAATCTAAAGAATACTCGAAAAAACACTGCAAAATGAAGTTTTGCAATAAAAAATATGCTAATTAAGATATAGATAATACATGCTTTTAATTTCTAGAATACCGGCAACGTAAAAGCCGTAAAGTATATTTTTGTTATTAAAATTCTAGAATTCTATTCCATACCAGAATTCAGTGTGCCGTTATTATCAAGTGGTTTGCATTCTGTTGACAACTACCATGAAGGAAAGGGATTTCAAGTTAATTTGGCATTTTTCCACAAATTTTATTTATCTGCTACTGTGGAATCAGATCACAGTTCTTGCTATGCAAGTTATAATTTACCTAATAAAGTTGAATACAATGTCAATTTATTTGGAATAACATGGTCGAAATTGAAAAAAGAATTAAAGTTATATTTAGATGGTAAAAGTGTAATCAGCGTTGCATGTATCGATCTTTCATCATTTCACAGAATTGTGAGAAAACCTATTGAACCTAGCATGTCAAATTTTATTAATATTGCTGGATTTTATGACCATTTGGCAAGTTATGGTAGCAGTAATTATCGTAGCATACTAAATGATGTTAAAGTGTGGAGAATTTATCTGACTGATGACCAGTTTTATGACGATTATAGCAGTAGTAAGTTTCTTTAGTCATTTTTCATTATCTTAGTGATCACTATAAACTAATACCTTATTAGAATTAATAATCTTATGCCTTAAATTCACCTGTTTCTTGATTAAAAGGTTAATGACATCATCAAAATAACTTTTAAACCATATATGTTCTTAAATCGTAATTTTAAGCCCTGCAAAATAGAAGCAATGGCGGAACAAATTTCTTAAATATCTTTTTGTGTAGAAGAATAGTTCATTGTTGACTTTATGGAAATTTTCAACATAAATATCTTTACCAGTGTTTTCTATCTTTCTTTTTTGCAACAAGTGCACTAACAGGAGTTTTAGTGCAAAAAATGTTAGCTCTAGTTTACTCACTCTTAGAGGGGAGTGAACAGCATACTCGATACATTGGGAGGTTTTATTACTTACAGTTGTCGGTTAAACTCTATCCCACCAAATGCACTCTTTTCTCCAATTATTTGGTTCTAAACAATCGGTAAAAAAGACAACCATTATGAAAAAATAAAAAAGTAATTTTGTTAATGTTATCGTTTCATTGCTTCATCAAATTGTTAAATCGATAAAACAATTCAATATTCAAAGAATTTTGCAGTGAACTGATCCTGGCTACCCTTTCTATATGTTCTTTGTTACCTGACAAATAGTTTTGTGATTTGTAGATTGTCACATCAAATCTGTCTAAAATTAGTCACAAAAAGTTCCATATAACAAAATAAGTGAGGTAATGAGATAATACAATATTGACGTGAATTTTTGGTTAAACATCCTTGTAAATCAAACCATCTACCACCAGTTTACTTTAGACAATAATCGAAGCAGTACTAATCAGCGATTTGAAATCATAATCCAGATATCTGGAAATAGAATAATCATAATTAAAATTAACCCACTTTAATTAATGATCAAAAAATCATAAGCAGGCATGTTAAATTAATATCCTTGGTATTACTGTTTCAAATTAACCATCAATTTGCATGCCTTTTTCTCTCTCCTTTGTGCAGCTATTTAAAATTTTTAAAATATTATCATCTGCAAAAACATCTTTAATTTTCTCATCGACATCGTGCAATTCTGTAATTACACCTATTACTTTCCCTTTTGCTGACGCTTTATTTATCCATGAATTAGCCATTGAATAATTTAAATCAACATCATGCATATATGTTTTCCTTTCTTTGGTAAAACTAGTGCAACAAAGGCAAAAGGTATGATTTTCTTGTATGTGACTTATAACTACTTAATCAATAATTATTTTTAAGAAGTTTGTGTACTATTACCAATTTTGCAAAAAAACCGTATCCCAAATTTACTTTTCAAGAGATGCAATAATAATTTTTTAACTTTGTCGTACCATTTTCTCGAGTATTTAATTTCACACAAGTCTGTGAAATAGTGTACCCACGGAATATTACCTACGAGATATAATTATTGAAACTTCTTTACAAACACTTATCTGCAAAAACTAATACCTTAATATTTTACAACCTGCAAAATTATCTAGCCATGGAAATTATTACCATTGGGGTATTTTTTTTCATTTGGTAATATGATTTCTACCATTAAATTTCAACCCAATCTCAACCCATCTTTCCAAAAAAAACTTTTTATAAAGAATGCATAAATTGATGTATAAAATACAAGATTTCCAACAACAAGAAACTATTTCTTTCACACTAAAAGTTTGGTTCTGGATGCTTAATTTCTTTGATTCTTGGGTCACATTTTTTTTGTTTGTTGACGAAACCCTTGTAGTAATAGACCGTTTTAAATAATTTGTATTATTAAAAAACGCATAGGGGATTTGAAGTAATTATGCAAAAAAACTGTATTAGATACTTTGCAAAATAGATTATGTTAAATCTACTTTGGTTTTATAATTATGCAATAAAGCTAAGGATACATCTTTAAATTGTGCAACAAATTTCGAAGCACTTGAATTTGAATATGTTCTGTTTCTTTGGTCACCAGAGCACATGGAGCAGTGGGAAAATACAGATTTGAATCTCGGTTATGAAAGAAATAGCCCCCTAAATGTAATTCTAATGATACCCATTATCTTTCTCATATTAGAAGCAAAAATCATTTAAATAGTTTACCATGCATCTTATCTGGTTCTGCTATTAAAGCTATTTATGTAATGTAACCAAGAATACAATGACAGGATAGTCACTATGCCTAAAAACTTGTGAAAAGTTGTGCAAAACGTTTTGGACACCTCATTTTCAATTTCCAGCATCTGTTCTTCTTTGTTTTTTTTACCAAAAATAAAGGTACTTGGTTTTGCTAATTAATATTGTTCAAGTGAAGCTGACTATGTTTTAATTGCTGAAACAAACTGACCCAGTTTTATTAGAAGTTAATTAATTTTTTATTTGAATTATAATTATTTCTAGACAAAATTACATTTTCTGAAAATTATCGTGCTGTTGATGATAAAAGTCCCTGGAAATTGCAGAACACATGTGGTGTTAACAAGAATGTTCCATGTTACGATGTAGACATGTCTTTGGCGAAACGTAAGTTGTAATTTAAACTTTCCCCCCTCCCCAATTATTATAAAATTATGATTTTGCCAATCTAAACTTTCAGTTACTGATTGTGTTTGGTTGGATGGTGGTCCAGTCGGTGATTTTAACCTTGCATTCAACACATTGGATGAAACTCGTTGTATTTATAAATGCTACTTAGAACGTAATAAGATTGGCAGCATAAATGGTGTGTCATATGCAAACAAACAGTGTTATTGTGTTAGCGATATGTATGACATAAACGATACAATGCGACATCAAAAATCATGTTTTCTTCCCGTGAAAGGTAAAGTTTTTAGAAATATTATTAAATCCTGACTCAGATAAATACTATATTCCTTTCTAATACAATTCTTTATTTTAATTCTATGTGCGTCTGCGTGTTTACAATGTTAGCAGCCTTTTTGTTCAAGCGACAGTAGAATTTAGCTCAACTTTTTCTTTACATTGTGTGTGGAAACAACAGGGAAAAAATTAGTTAGCCAATCAGGTTATTTTATTTTATGAGAATTACTTAATGTGTGTTTAATTTCTGTATTAAAATGTGTGTAACAGTATGAAATGGCAGTTACTATCAGAAAAATATGTTTTGTTCTTTGGCATTCTGTTCTGCAGAATTTTTTTTGATGTGGGGAACATCTTTTAAAGAGAAACATAACTTTTGAAAGAATTATACACAAGTATTCAATTATTTAAACGTTTCACACTTTTTGCATACCGATGTGAGACTTTTAGCACATATTTACAGGTTTATCAAAAAATCTCCAAAAACTTTTTTCTTGTACAGTAATTCTTCAATGTAATAGCTTGGAATCTCCCCTTCATCTTCTCGAAATATAACACACATGCTTTTTCTAATGCTGAAATTAGTGAGATTTGGTGGCAAATACATCAAAAATGAGAGACACAATGAATTTTAAAAAAATTTAAAAGAGAAAAAGTCATATTTTTTGAATGGAGTGTTTGTTTCAAAAAGTAAAGCAAAGCAATGGAGTTCTGAGTAAGAGCATTTTGACCATATGCTTTTGTAACTGTAAATTTTATTAAATTTTGACCATATGCTTTGATAACTCCTCTCTGTTTGAATTAATTTATGAAAAAACTTTTTGCATATGAACTGGACTGATGATGTCTTCACAAATCCTTTACACCTGAATATCTCATTACCGATTGACGAAAGCATGTGAGCCTATACATTAAATTGATCAGTATTTCAAGCTCTACACAAAAGAATAGGTTAAAAAATTCATAAAAAAATCTATAGACAGTCCATATGTAAAATCGTCATAATATATCTCCTGTATTGTTTGCTACCCTTATCCAGTGAATTTTCCCTGGTCATTGAACTAATCTTTTTACTAGTTTCTTATTTCAACCGTTTGTTATTTTGGTTAATCAGTGCCTATTGGTGATTATCTGTAAGCGTAGAAAATTTATTTTAATCAGATTATGAGGTCATTACTGAACTTCTTTTGATTTTCAGAACATTTATTAGATTTGTATTTTCTTATCAAATATATTAGGTAAGATTACATTATTTTTTGGTAAAACATTTTAATTTTTATTTGCCCTTCTATTTCGTTAACTTAAAGCATTAAGGTTCTTAGCAGTTTTAAATGAAGATGGGCAAGTAAGTAATCTGCCTTATTTTATTTTATTTTTTTTCTTCCTGCTTTAGTTACTAACGGCCGACAGACAGTACAGAAATCCATGAAAAATATCAAAATCCACCCGGTCAATAAAATGTGGTATGGTATTGGAGATGATTCTTTTATATACCGTCACCCTGCAAGGACTTCACCAAACGTTGATCTGTGGAAAAAAGTTATTGCAATGTGTGCTGTTATAAAATTTGATATATTTGAGAGAAATATATGGATACTTTGTAACAATCACAGTCTTTATCAATGGTTTAACAAAGATCACATAGTTAAATATAATGGAAAGTATCGAGACATTGCTGTTGGAAAGGACTTCTTTTATGGTGTTGGGAAGATCACCTATTCGTTATACTATATTCCTTATGCAATATCAAAAAGTAAGTATATTAAGAATTTTTTGAGCTTGTGCGTGATTATCTGCCCTTTTATGGTCACGTCTGCTTCAGTTAGCATGCTACCTTACATTTTATCTTCAATATCATGTATTCATCCTATCATTACAAGACACCACTAAGCAATAAAACTTTCCTGCCTAAACCAAACAATCATTCATTTTTCTTTACAGTATACCTAAAAAATCTAAAAACTTTTAACAGTCCAATATTCGTATTTTACATTTTAGCACCCACAAGTATTAGCAACAAAGCAATCCATAAGAAATTAAGCATTGATGCATACAACAGCCGATGCTACATATTAACAATGGATGGTAACATTAAATTTGTTTCAGATAAAAATAATACAAAATCACACGATTTACCTGCAGTTGAAGATATATCTCAAATAGCAACTTCGATTTTTGGAAACTTATACATCAATAATGGAAGGAATATTAAAATCCTAAATAATGACAAATATGATGATGTTCAACTAACAGACAGCAATATGGTGTCTTTCACAGCCTTTGATGTTGAAAATGATGAATACCTTATTGGAATGAATGAAAATGGTGTGCTTCATCAATATACCATTAGCACATGTAAGAATGTACCCCATATCTTGAATAAGAAAAATATTGAATATTCTGTTTTTGATAAAACTTGGTATAGGGAATGAAATTCGATTTTATAGAAGCAATGTGACAATATATTTTGCCTGTTTGACATCAAATCGTTTTGGTTTGAATATTAGTCGACGTGGTAACTTTTATTTATTGCGACACCAAAAACTTTTTTCTTGCAAATTTTCATATTTAATCAAAATATGTCTATTATGGTTCAGTAAAACTTAGCACAGGGGCATACAACGTAATAAATTGTTCTCGGAAACCTGATAACATCTCCGGGTAAAAGATAAAACCTCAGCAAATGTTTTATTTTGGTAACTAAAGACATTTTTGGTGCATCTTTGTCGTAATATAAAAAAATATTACATTTTAAATAATTAACAACAAAAAATTCTTCCAAGCATAATGGTGACATTATGATTTTGATTTTTTATCTACCTTATTTTTCTGATTATTTGTTGAATATAAGTTTCTTCATTTTGTTGGAGTTTTTATTACAGAGCACATTTACTTAATTTTCTGAAAAATGCCTTTTACATTTTTTGACAATTTTGTGTAATTATTGCTCTCTCTCTCTCTCTATTCAAATTTGTAGCTGAAAAGATCGTTTTATATGCCAATGCATCACAAACCAATATGACCGCAATTCATAGGACAAATAACCATTCCAGTTGTGACTCAAGTTTAATTAAGGTTAATGCAATGCAAACAGCAGTAGTTTTTACATTTGCGGTTGGAATCCAACAGGATGTGATTATAAATACAGCATTTATCCATCTTAACATCAATGAGATTAACAAATTGTCAACTTCAGCAAGTTACAAAATTACCACTTTATGGCAGTCTCCACAAGACATTGTTGGCTGTGAACATATAGTGGCAGAAGAAAACCATAATCTGGTTAAACCGGTATCATGGAGTGTTAAGGTATTACGTAATGTTATCACCACGGCAGATGTCTCATCACTTATTCAGCATGCTGTCAACCATGGGCATTGGTTTCATGGGCGCTATTTATATGTGACAATGATACCTGATGCTGATAATGATGTAAATCTTGAATTTGATATAAGAGCAGCATACTTAGAAGTATTTTATGCCAATCAAAAACCAAGTAAGTATAAATCAATATATTTTTAAAAAGTATAACTTTTTTAATCTATTGCAAACCAGGATAAGAATTAATAACAAGCATGCAAAAATATTTATCGCAAAATTTTATCTTTAGATAACTACTTACATATTCCAACATCAGCTCTACCATACACAAGTTTTCAAACAGATTATTATTTACCTAATCATCAATATTTAACATTTTGGCTATATATGTCAGAGAAAGGGAGTGCTATTCTCATGGTCTGGAAAATCTATTATTGGTATACACATAGAAACACCATGCTATGTAGAGCTAAAAACAAGGACTTTACCAAAGGTTGGAAACAGATAAATGTGCCTTTGTACTCAACCAGTTACTTTAAGGTTAGTTTTCTGTGTGCATATTGCAGCTACATTAATTATACGAATGAAATAAATTTACGTGGAAATATTAAAATATCAACCTCTTTAAGGTATGTAAATAATAATTCATATAAAAATATCGTGCTGGTTCCGAATTGTGTAAATTGGAAAAGTGTTGGGGAGTTGACCCATTCTAGTTACATGTGGGGTGAAAAAGAACTGACACGCTGTTCTCATGTTGTTTCTCCTCAAATTTTAAACTGTAATGCAATAGCTGAGCTAATTTTAAAAATAATATTGACGTCATTAAAATTGCTTAGTAACCTCAAGAATTTTAACAAATAAGAGATACTTTTTGGCTTTTTTAAAGGACAATGAAAACATCTACTTCCCCTGTTTCATACAACAGATATACAAAATTATCACATGGTTTATATTTTTATCTAAGAAAATGTAAGAATGGCACATAAAAATATTTAGAGTCTCTAAGCAAATCCAAAACCAGATTAACAAAGGTAGCAAAATAATTAAGATAAAAATACTTAGAATGAACACATGCTTCTTGTTCAGTCTTTTTTTCCTAGAATAAATCATTTTATTGTGTGATTTTTCTTTGGAGCTTTTTTCATATTTTTATTTTTTACTCTTTGTTTCTGTTCCAAATATTTTTTACTCCTGCTTATAGAAAAATAGAAATATAAAGCTCGACAATTGATTATCAGTATTATGTAAACCTGCACATTGGCTTCCTAAGTGTTGCAAAAATGATGGATTGAGCAGGACTTAAACCTGCAATCTCTTGCTTGTTGGGCTCCACCGACTGTGCTAGTGATCCAACCCAATCCTTAGCACATACAATGAGGCAAGGATACTACCTCCTTGCAACATGCCACAAGAGTGAGGCGTATGTCATTTTTGCTACATAGCTTTCTACTACCACATATTAACCAGGTGACTTTGGACAACTAATAAAGCTAATGTGCCGGTTTCTTCATACTGACATATCGCATATATGCACCATGGTTCCTGTAATATTATTGCTTTTTATTGTTACTGGAATAAATGCTAGTTGTTTTTTTACCCTAGCTTTCCTTCCAAGTGTATCACAGAGACAGGAGTGGATATGGTGATGTTGCAATTGATAACATTCATGTTTTCAAAGATTTGGATTATAGTGGAGTAAATAAAATAACTAAGGATTATCAATCATTTTATGATCCTGCAAGTAAGCTTATTACTATATATGAACTAACTGATGAATAATTATGTGAAACTGGAAAGTCTTAAAAGGTCATTTCCTTTCTTACATTTGCTGTTTACAAGCTTATTACTATAACAAATTGATACAATGCACAATAAGAATTTTAGAATTGTTTTCATTCCCTAATTTACTGGCTTTATTATGTACACAGCATCTTTTTATATGCATTTGACTATATTTTTTAGCTAAGAATGAAACTGGTAGCCATTACAAATGCTTAGAACTGCATAAGCTGTTCCACTTTTCTGAGAATTATTAACACTGTACCGACAATAAAAAACATTTAAACTAAGATTTTATTTCTTTTTTCTGAATGACCAAATAAATATATTTTTTATATACATTTACATATATATATATACACCTATAGTGCATTAAATGCTACGATCTCGGGATTCGAATCCCCTGGGCTGCCAAGGCAAAAGGATTTGCGAGAATCCGTTTAAGTTCATGAAGACGGTACTCTAGGTAGAGAGAGAGTCCACTGTATATAGTGCAAAAAAATATGCAACAATCAGTATAATTTCACTTTTTAAATTTTATTTAAAATATTTTAAGGTTTGGAAATATTTTGATAGCATTGATTTCATTACGAAAAATAAGGAATCTATTTAAAGCTTGTTAAACAAGACAGTCACAGTAAATCAATAATTAAGTAGTCAACATTTAGTTAGACATTTACAATCTAGTTATTAAGCATGTATGGTTAAATTTAATGGTACGTACATTTAGTTAAAAGGTGATAATTTTTATTTCTCCTGTGCAGTCTGTTAGGTCAATGCAACCAAACTGCTCTTTCAGTCATCTGTATAAGATAGTGATCACTATGCATTCATTCGTGTTTTTTTTACTAATGCCACTGTGTAAGGCAGCCACCCCAACGCAGCCAGCATTGAAGCTCAAAATAAAAAATTACTTAAAAGAGGTAAATTTTACTTTATTTGCCAAGTTTAAATGAACGTAAAACACCTTACAAACATCTTTAGATGCCTACGATTGTTCTGTTAGAACAGCTAGCGCTTTAAGGTGTGAAATACTGCTCATGTATGCATGTATTTGTGTTTAGTTAACATTATTTTCTTCAGACAATTCGTTTTTGTCACATGAAACAAGTAATTTGTCATATTCAGTCTATATGGTATAATAATATTACAATGTACACTAAAATACAACTACGATTTGACAAAAATGAATTCGAAATAGTTCTTTATGGAACTTTTTTAGAACGAACATCAGGAAAACTTGTTATTATTAACTTTCTATGTTCGTAGCAATTTGGAAAACTAACCCTTAAAACAGCATGTGTTAATTCAATCAGTTTCTTATTTATTCTTTAACTTTGTTTCAACGTAGTTTCTCTAAATTTAAAACTAATTAAGTTTTTTATACACACGATTTTTTTCAAAGAAATATAAAGCCAGATTTCAAATTTCTTATTTGTTAGTCAATATCTAGATCTGAAGTAGCTTAATAGTTGCTTAATTCTATTTAACTAATTTTCGTAATTTATATAAAAAGGTAGAAAAAAGGTTATACTTTTGGTTAATTATTGTTATCTATTGTAGTTTTATATAAAATTTTGTATTAAAGATCATACCCAGGTATTGATGGCAAATTCTTGACTTTGAGTTAGTATTTCGTTTCAGTAAATGATTTATATCTAATTTTTTTAACTTTTGTGCATGATAAAAGTCACCTGAAAATGGTTAAAAATATTTCACGGCCTGATTCGAAGACATTCACTTTTTTCTTCTCCCTTAAGTGACTTTCTCAACAAGTTTGACTGTATGGACCAAAATGTACAAGTTCACATGCTTAAACCAACTGAAATGTGTTTCACCTATTTTAATAGCAATTAAATGCAGTGCTCAGTTTATTTACAAAATTAAAAACAAGTATTTGATTCCAGCCACAAACTCCCCGATATTTGTTTCCAGCCACAAACCCCCCGATATGTATAAGCAGCTCAGTGGATTTGAGGCAATAAAGAAATACGCCCACAATTGACTGTTTTTTTACATCTGAAGTGGCATTTAATGCTGTCATTATGGAACGAATATTTAGTTAATAATACTTTGAGCAGATCTTGGTAATTTATATATAATATTTTAATGTTTAAATGTTTGCATAAATTATACAAAATAATAAATATTTTCAGAACTTGCAAAACCGAGATAATTGTCGAAGCCCTCAGTTTGCATTTCATGAAAATGTTGCAAATCTTTAACATTTTGGAAACATCTCTTTGAGCAAGATAAGCAGATTTTTCACTATTTTTGTTATATGAAATGCACTCTTAAACGGTTGCTGCATAACTAAATTTATTGATTCTAACTGGTCCACCCTGACTGTCAAATATCAGGCATCACTTGCAAATGTTATAGTACTCTTGCTAGCTATACACATATGGCAAACTTTAGGAAATCCTTTTACTTGCTAGCTATTGTGTTCTTCTGGGCTGTTAGAATTAATTTTTCACAAAAAGATCCTTAACATACACATTTGAACCTCCATAAATTCATAAAATTATAATTAAAGTAAAGTATAAATTCTCAACAATATCATATATTCAATAGTCAAGTTTTTATGCCATGATACCCCATGTATTATGACTATCTAGAATCTTCTGTAATCTGATTGGTGAAAGATACAAGTCCGTTCTAATCTAGTAGTTATATTTTCACTGATATATAATACAGCATATAATAAAAAGAAGTCACATTCGTTTTTTTTAAAATGACACCTTATTAATAGTTTTGGGTTTAGTCAAGTGACACTAAAGACAATAATATGAGCATGCGACTTTGCCAAAACAAGCTGTCAAGCATAAACGCTTCAAAGAAATGTATTTCCACATAATATTAAGCATAGTGTAGGCTTTGAAATCATCGTTTCAAACCAGAATATTCAGTTTTTTTGCCCACACACACTTTAGATTAGTTTCAAAAGTCACAAAAAAACACAAGAAAATTATTTTGCAGAACCCCATGTTAATTACATCGAATTGTATTGAAAATATCTGTTAAAGCCACAACAGGTTTTTTTTCTTTTATTAACTGTTAATTCTGTATGCCTGTTAAAGTTTCTTTAAACCCTGGAAGAAGGTGGAATTTGACATTAATCTGGTCAAAAGGTCATGTATGAGGGACAGAAAGGAAAAATACCCAAAAATTTGAACACTGTACTTTGTTAAATTTGTTGGCGTAAACAGCAGCTTGTCAAAGTTATTAAAAATATAAACCTTCCTCAAATAAACCTTCCAGCCAAAAAATAAATATTTACTCAAATATTTACAGAATTTAATGAGCACTCTAGGCGTTTAGATAGTGAATTCTCATTATACAAATTTTTTTCCAGGTTAACATCAATTTTGCTTCTTTTTTTATTTTAAAGCATATTTTTAAAATGTTTGAATTTTTTTTTAGATTACACCTCGTACATTGCTGTTATGAAGACCTTAAATTTACCAACACCTCTTCTTCTATATCCTTTGGCTTTACCTGAATATTACTTACAAGACTATGGCCCGCATCATCTTCATTTGGTTGATGATACTATTGATAGCAAAGTTCGAGTTCACTTTCCTGACAAGTACGGAATGTGGGATCACTGTGTGCAATTGGATGAGCTGGATTCTAAATTAGGGTTATTTAACCTAGACATATATTCTGCTGTTGTTGCCATAAAAACTGAGTGGGCATTTTTATTTCATTTTTATCCACTTTATGTTGACAAATCCATAAAAATTGTACAATTTGGAATCCAAGGTGATTTGATAAGTATTAACATGAAGCAGAACAGATTATACATTGTGTAAGTTTTTGTTTTTCTTGCCACATGACACTGCTTCCCATATCCTTATCATATTAATGTGAACCTGTTTGTCTTTGTGCTTGCGTAAATAAAGCCTGATGTTTACTGAGTGACTTGAAAAATCCTATCACAAAATTTTTGGCGAAATATCCGTCCCTGCCTTTCGCAAAACAAAATATCCTATTTCATTGCAAAACTTTATACAATACATAATTTTATATTGCATTATTGTAATTGTTTTGCAACAAAAAGAGTCAACGACTTTTGGTGGGCACTTCATTAAACCTACTGCAGATCTGACTTTTCTGCTCAAACTTTAGTAAAAATGAAAATAAAACAAGAAAAACATGATGTTTTTAACATATAAAATATTTATGTTTATTGCAACATTCAGTGTTTATAAATACAAGAAAAAATATGAATTGTAGCAGAAATTGACTAAGTTTAAAGAAGAATGTTGATTTGTTTTTTTAATGATTTTAATTTTTGATTTTAAATTAAGAATAATTTGTTTCTGCCATAAAATCTGCTTGTTTTTATGTCTATCTTCTTATGTCTTTTTTAACACGAAAGGAGACACAACACAAAGGGGTACATTTATTACAGAATTTTACACATTCTTCAAAATTACTGGCTTCATATGCAACATTCTTACAGGCTTTTATGCAAAATATGGAAAGAGATTTAGTTATGAAAAGGGTTTGAAATTCTTTCTGTCTAAAAGATTCAAATTAAAGAATGGTGCTCAAATTGATTAAAATTTTGATAGAACGAACATTTAGGTAACTTTTTTTATCGTTTTTAGTTATATTTTAATGTCTATTAGGTGTTAAAGAAAATGTAAGATGTTGATTTTCTCATCAGTGCTTATAAAACCTTCTTTACCTCAATTAGCTTTTCTATCATGTTAGTCACATAAAAATCAACATTCCTTTTTATAGTCCCTTTATGTACATTAATAATTTCTTCATATCTATGAAATGATTGCACGAAGAAGTTATGCAGAAGTTTTTGATATCTGTGAAAAAAATATATTATGGAGAAAACATGCCATTCCCAATAGAAATCACGAATTTAAAATAAAAGTTTTTTTTTTCCTACAACAAACATAATTTACCTATATTTTAAACAATTTTATTTTCCTTTAATAGAGACTTTTTAGAGTAATTAATCATATTTCAACAAAGAGAATTGACATCTTCTAACAAAAATAATAAACTTTGAGTTTCAAATTTACGTGTTATAGAATGCAATCTAATGCTGAATTCATTGAAGAAGTCTTTCCACTTGCAGTTAACAAAAACAAGTGGGCATATGTTGGTGTCACATATTCTGCAGGACGGATGAAATTATTCAAGAATAACAAAGTAGGAAACTTTATTACATCTTTACGAGTGTTAATAATTCTTGCAATGGCATTCACTGAACTATTTTTTACATATAATTTATTTTCATAGTTGGAAAAAGAATTTGATCTACCCTTAACATTTGCCATTCCATTTCCACAAAGTATCCATTTCTTTTCCAATGACAAAGTACACGAAGTCTTTAAAGGATACCTTTCCTGTTTTCAACTTTATAACAAATCACTGACTTTGGCTGAAGTTAGAGCTTTAGAATTTTGTCCGAATCGTCAAGGTTTGTTTTTTAGTTTATAATGAAGTAATGATTCTTTTAATTATTTAATTTGATTTTTAATAATAATTTTAATAATAATTACCCAGCTGGCAATATTACATTATTAAAATATTATAGTAACGTTGCACCGTGACCATACATGACGTTGTGATAACGTCATTAGATGGGTACATTTGCACTCAACGACGTCAGTCCATGACGTAATAATAACGTTTGAAAGATGTCATTTTGAACGTCATGGGTTGGTGATGCTTAGGTGATATGACGTCTCAGTAACGTTAGCATGACGTCGGTATAACGTTTAATTGAGTCATCAGCATGTCCTTTAGCATTGTATGAAGAACTCGTTTACATCGTACAACGCCATTGCATTATGCTTCCTTGTTTGGTTATTTTTTGCAGAATTATTTCTGTGAACCCTAAGATAACGCGAAAAAATTATTATTATTTTGTGGGAAAAAAGCAAAGTAAAAGAAAGACACAAAAAATGTGTCAAGAATTTATTTTATTCCAAATAAAAAGTGTAACAGCTAATAGAAACTATGCTTCGTCATCAAAAATATCCGTTGATTATTTCGACGATGCGAAATCACAAAGCTATGGGCACATGCATCATTTTTTCTCCTAATGAATGAAGATATGTTTTAAATTCAAAATTGAACATTAGCTTGTTGTGCGTTAGAAGATTGTTGTGCTTTCAATGATTGTTGTGCGTTCAAAGATTGTTGCGCGTTCAAAGATTGTTGCGCGGTTAATGATTGTTGTGCGTTCAATGATTGTTGTGCGTTCAAAGATTGTTGTGCGTTCAAAGATTGTTGTGCGTTCAATGATTGCTGTGCGTTCAAAGATTGTTGTGCGTTAAAAGATTGTTGTGCGGTTAATGATTGTTGTGCGTTCAAAGATTGTTGTGCGGTTAATGATTGTTGTGCGGTTAATGATTGTTGTGCGGTTAAGGATTGTTGTGCGTTCAAAGATTGTTGTGCGGTTAATGATTGTTGTGCGTTCAAAGATTGTTGTGCGGTTAATGATTGTTGTGCGGTTAATGATTGTTGTGCGGTTAAGGATTGTTGTGCGTTCAAAGATTGTTGTGGGTTTAAAGATTGTTGTGCGGTTAATGATTGTTGTGCGTTCAAAGATTGTTGTGCGTTTAGAGATTGTTGTGCGGTTTATGATTGTTGTGCGTTCAAAGATTGTTGTGCGGTTAATGATTGTTGTGCGTTTAAAGATTGTTTTGCGGTTAATGATTGTTGTGCGTTCAAAGATTGTTGTGCGTTTAAAGATTGTTGTGCGTTCAATGATTGTTGTGCGTTCAAAGATTGTTGTGCGTTCAATGATTGTTGTGCGTTCAAAGATTGTTGTGCGTTCAATGATTGTTGTGCGTTCAAAGATTGTTGTGCTTCAATGATTTTTGTGCGCTCGATTGTTTCTTGTCAATCTCCTAAAATGTGACTGTAGCTATGTTTTACTATATGGTTGCAAAATGCACTTGGATAAGGATATATACAATAGACACGATAGTTGTTTATATTAATTTAATAAGTACGATGTCACAAATGCTGACGTCGTTATTACGTTATCAAAACGTTCGTGGATAGGCCTAAAAATCCCCTTATTTTTTGACGTCATTATAACGTTATAAGCACGTCCATAAATTAACGTCATACTAGGCGACGTCCTGTAACGTCGCATTTTGGTCGCAGGACGTCACGACCAAAATGTAACCAAATTATGACGTTAATATCACGTCCTATTCCCGCTGGGTAGTTGCTCACAAAATTTTATGCACGTACAGTAATTAGAATTTTTTTTCACTTTAGAATTGTTTTATCATGATGTCAAATGTAAAAATGGTTTCAATTTGGCCCTATCAGAGGAGCCATGTGCCTGTTACGATGAAAATCTTCGCCATCAGACAGCCAGTTGTGAAAATGGTAAGTTTTTTTTAAAACAAGGGCTACCACAAAACATTCTTTCTAAATGGGTGTTACCACAAAAATCTCTTGAGCTGTTTAAGAGTTCTTTGTTTTTTATACATTTTTTTATAGTTTGCAGATAAACATTGCTTCGCCATTTGCCAATGGTTTTTTGACATTGAGAAAAGGTTCCATAAAGTTACAAAAATATAGTGCATTTATCTTATTAACTATCCTATATTATTAACTATCTTATTAAAAATTTTTACGAACGAGCCGCATCTCACCAATCCTCATGTTTCCTCATGTGTAGGTGTTTTTTTCAGCACAGCCTAAATCCATTACCTATCTGATCATCCTTGTAAGGGGGAGAATTCAGAAGTTTTGTAGCAGCTTTTTATTCTTTGGAGAGAAACATCCATTATATACATTGAACATTCCGTCTTAAAATACTAGTTCAATCCATATTCCGATATAGTTACTCCAATTCCCTCTTCAAATTTCCATCTGCGAAAGAAGTACAAAGAAGTTTTAAGTTAAGGTAGCCATATACCTTAACCTTGTTGTTGTTTAAAAATTTTCTGCATTTGTGGAGTCTTAATTTAGACAAAATATATGAAATGGGTGCTTTATGATTGAAATAACAGGATACTAGTAAAAACCATTTTGACGTGCAGACATGTAGTAGAGTATAGATTAACTGGGATGTTTATTTTAAACTTGTTGTTGAATGAAATATTACAGCAATACACAGCATTTCCTGGTACATTTTTTCTAGTTACAAGACAGCTATTTGTGTTTTTTCTAGCATTTGCACAGGGTATTTTTAAAGATGCTCTTGTATACATCCCATTTGACTATGAAACAACAACACAGTCTGACAAAGGTGAATTCAGATTAACTTATCAAAGTAGTGGTAATGTGAGTTTGAAACCAGGACCAATGGATTATGCAGCTTGTGTAAGTAATCAGTTTTCCAAGATTGGTTCTGTTGCAACTCCATGTTCCGGTGATTTTTCCACCTGCACAGAAAAATACGTCATTGGATTTTGGTTTTATGTTTCTCACCAAGAAACCTCAATAGAACAGAGTAAAGTGTTTCGATTCGGTGATATATCTATGCAGGTAACATATTCATCAAGCGAAGCAACCATTGCTGCTCAGACTAACATTCAATGGAATGGCGAAATTTGCTTTTTTACAACATTACCATTAAACTCATGGATTTACGTAAACGTAGAACTAAGTTCTTCAAACGTAAGCATATTTCTAAATAGTGTTCGTATTGCTAACAGTGAAGGTTGCAGCTACCCATCTGGAAGTAAAAATGATGTAATGGTATTATCAATTGGATCAAACGTTTGTATTGATGATTTTTCTATTTTTTCTGTTCCCAATTCATATGCTGATGCAGAAGTTATTTACAATTGGTACTTGTTTGGTATGTAAATATATTTTAATGGTATTACTATCGCACATTGTATATTAATTTGAAAATTTAGAACAAATATTGCACATTCATTAACTAATGACTTTTAATTGCATTGCAGTTGTGCCTTTATATTTTTTCATATTATTTTTTGTTTATTAATTTAAATTTTTAAATATTTATACCAGGAAGCACAACAGATTACCGAAAGTATGTACAGATTAAACTCATTATTTTCTCCCAAGATTTTTATCAACCTGCTAATTATAACACTGAGGAAAAAGACTTTATATATCAATCTGTACATCTTATGGTGGGTTCACAGCTACAATTTACCTAGTTCTCTTATATGTGTATTTCTTTTTCCATCATTTAAAAAACATTTACTTTCAAATTTCTCAGAAACAATTTATGCTGTTTTAGTTAAAACATTTCTTCAGTCAATACTTCACTAAACCAACAATCAGATACATTGGTTATAAACCAGTTCAATTGGTGAAGTGAGTACACATTAACTGTTTTTTAAGTAAATTAGGAAGAGTATTGTAGTTATTGATGTAACAAACTGATCCTGAATGTTTTTGAGTTTGCCAAATGTCCTGGATTGTCTTAGAATTAAGTTTAAGTCAAATTGTCCAGCATCATAATATTAATTTTTATCTCCTAAAATAATATGGCACTTAATTTGTTAAAATATGTTTACGTTTTCTATCTCAAATGATTTATATGGCAGAAAAAATGCTTTAAGCCGAATGGTCCTGTTGTTATGAACAAAGCATGAAGAGGTTTGTTCTAAAAAATGCCCTAGATTTTGAAATTAAGTTTTCCAATTGGTGTGAAAAAGTTCTAAGCTTTGTTCCCACTAAAATTTTTGGTTTTTGTATAAATTATTTAGAATCAATCCCACCAGAACCACCAAAGTTGGTTTACTGGTTTTGTTATCATACCTACCACATAATATTGAAAATGCATTTTACACAATACCAACTCAAAGTTTTGCACACGATGGCAGAGAATACTTAATTATGAGAGATTATGATAAAGCTTCAACTATTGGAGGTAATAATATTTTTAATGAAAGTTTAACTACTAACTGATTTGAATTGTGTTTTGATATTCAAATTGTAAATATTTTATTTGAACTTTTGAGTTGTGTAGCATAGAATAGAAAAACGGTATAAATAGAAACAGAAGGGACTCAACGAAAATATATGCTAAATTTTTTTAAAATTACACAATAACTCGATATAATAGTCGATTTTTCATAATTTCGACATCAAACCGGTAAGAATGGTAAGAATTGTAATTAATTGGTGGTTGTTTTAAGATTTTCTCCCTATCTAAAGTTTCCCTTTCATTATTACTCACTAGTGCTACCAACACCATTGAAATTTACAGCTACACCACTGAACTCATCTACTGTTACGCTTAAGATAAATAACCATGTTGAAGACGAAAGATATCATGTTGGTTTTTTAGTAAATATTACCAGTTATTATTTGATAGATTCTCTATCAATCCACCACCATTTTGTAAAATATTTTAAAACTGGCCGATTAAAACTGTTTCTTTTCAACCTTTCACCATACAAGAAATACGAAATCGCCTTATGGAGCTTGACCCATCAGGGTATCGGACCAAGAGGAAAGCAGGTTCTCCACACACCTATTGATGGTATGTCTTTATCTTGGACATTGTGTGCAAGAAATATGACTTTTTTGTTATGCTTATGAAACACTAAGTCCTTCATAATTCATTCTTACCTTTCTTAGTTAATATCATCCCACCACAAGATGTTGGTGCATTTAACACCAGTCATACCTCAATAGAAGTTGAATGGTCGATGTATGATAATATAACACATTGGAACAGCGAGAATATGACAATCAGAATATATTGGAAAAAAGTTGATTTTAATTACAATAACACACAAAAAAGTTTCTCATCATACGATTATGCAGATATGCACTCAACCTTAAGAAATTTCAGCGATTTTAGCTATGGAGATGATGTTATAACTTCATATGAAATAACAGGTTTAGAAGCTTTTACTAATTATAGCATTTTGGTTGCAACAGTAAACGATGCTGGAGTTGGTGCTTTCGCTAGTATGTTCTGTAGATCTGACCAGTGGTGTAAGTATCTAAGTTGGTTAGCTTGGATGACCTAAAGGACCTACTAATCATATTAAAATTACTTTGATTTTGCAAAAAAGACCTACCTTTGAGGATATTAACTTGTGCTCTGACTCTGCTCTAATGATTTATATATTAGAAACATCCTTGAAACCAACTAATTGTGCTGTTAAACAAAACCTGAAGAGGGTTTTCCTGGAAAAATGCCATGGATTTTGAAATTACGATTTCAAGTTTGTTTTTTGTTCCCGCTATTCCTTTTTATGTTTGTGTGTGCTATTTGAAATCAATGCTGCCGAAACCAACCACCTTAAAACATATCTGGAAGATTTCCCGAAATTTTAACCAAATTTTCTACAAGAATAAAAATTGGCGAGGTCATAGTATTTATAACACATGATGTGGCTCTTAAAAAGAGTATATCTGGATATCTTACAGATGGTGATAAATGGTTTTAAATCTGGATATCTTACAGATGGTGTTTTTCTCTATTTTGAGGGCATTTTTTAGAACAGTTAAAACAATTTTGGTGGTATATACACAGAAGTGTAATAATTTAAAACTTCCCAGAAGTTTGCTTGTGGTGAAAGTAAACAAAAGATATTTTAGAAAATGAATTACATCTAACCAGTTTTTTACACTGTTATTTCGAAAATTTGCAATAAATCGCAAATTTCGATAATTTTTAAAATTTCACGGATTCGTGAAAATTACTTTTTGCAAGAATTTCTTCTTCTGAAGAACTCAACATTTCTAAAGATATTCGATCAATCTATTAATTTATACTGCATAAAGACTATTTTTAAAAGAATAACTTTGCCCTATTTCTCCGTTATAATGTGGAAAATTAAATCCTATTTGAACTTTTTGTCTATATCATCTTATTCATCTGTCTGTCTGATTGCATTGTCTTGAAATCTTATTTCCTTAACTATGTATTCTTTTTCTAGTGCCAGAAGAAGCACCCAACATTTTGTTGTTAGAGTTAATATCTCCTGGCGTTGTATTTATTCGATGGAATTACACAGAAGACATTGAAATTTTTAACTCGTGGGAAATGTCTGGTTATAACTTGACAATTGAACCATTATATCCCAGTTTGTCTCAATCAGTAGCTTTTACATCATTGTTACTATACAAACAAGATATGTTTAATTCATCTGTCCTTGATTATTTTAACTTGTTTAAAGTAACTATATTTGCCTTTAATGAAATAGGAAATGGACCTACAGCCCAAATTTGTTTTGCTACAGGACAAGAAGGTAAGATGGTGTTCTCAGGACTTAAAATTTATAAAGTTTGTCCTTGCATCTGTTTTTTCATTTTATATCTCTATTATTAGATAATTGCTTATTCTTTTTCTTATTTGTATAAATAGTGCCAAATTATTACCTATCTATTGTCAAGCTGATCAACAAAACACACAATTCCATAAATATAAGATTTGGTCAAGTTCCTCGCGAGAACGAGAACGGTATAATAACCCATTATGTAATTAACTACAGACCAACCGATTGGAAAAGTACTTTTATTAACGTAATAAAAAATCTCACTCATACCTCAGATGAGTGGAACTATTGGAAACAAATGTCAAACGTTAATGTGTCATGTTCTATGAAGCAACCACCAAACTCCTCGAAAGTAGTCGATTTAAATTTTACCGGTCTCTATCCTTTTACAAATTACGAATTCAATTTTACACCTTGCACCATGGTAAATTGCTCTAACATGCAGCGTACCGTTGTGTTTCGAACAGCGGAGACATATCCCTCGTGTGCACCTAACTTCACAATGTCGAATACATCTTCATCGTCATCTCTGTTTATTACAATCGGTCCACTTGGACATTTTTGTATGAATGGTATTTTAAGGTTTTATCATGTCGTTTTTCTGGAGAGTGAGTTGTATGGAGAGAGAATTTATAATTTATTACTAAATGATATTCTAAAAGAAAATGTGGAAAATTTGACTGTGAATACGCATACCGCAACAGGATTAAAGAAATATTGGAATTACACTGCTGTTGTGTATGTTGAGAACAGTATTGGTAATGGGCCACACAGTTTTAAATGGGCTGTGACTGCTCAAGATGGTAAGCTTATCTGAACTAATTTTTTTTATCTTTTAACATTATTTCCTTTTTCACTTATTTTTATTGGGTGAAGTTTACAGCCTGTAATTAGTTTTATTTTTTGGTAGCTCCTGATGGCCCACCTACGAACATATCTGGATATGCAAACAGTAGCAGTTCGATCACCTTAAATGTCACATTACCTAAACGAGAACACAGAAATGGCATCATCCGAGGTTACAAAGTTCATCTTTTGAATTTGATTAACTTAACAGCGCATGAGGTGGTGTTTGACGTTATTGATGAACCAGCATCCATATTAGTAGTGGAAAATTTAAATTTTTTTACCTCGTATGAAATCAAAGTGAGAGCATTTACAAAAGTAGGTGACGGACCTTACACTTCTGATGCACCATTTTTATTTTCTCTCATACTAAAAACATTTGAGGACGGTACGTATATTATTTTTTTTTTCAAACGTGCTTTAGACTGCAAATTCTTGATTTAATGGTTTTTTTGTTGAAAATTTCGAAAATATAAACCCTTCTTTTAAAACAGTACCTTCATTTTAGTTCCTACTGCTCCACCTTCAAATGTTAATGTCACGTCAGTAACTTCGGACAGCGTGACTGTTACATGGCAAAAAGTGCCGAGTGACTTTCAAAATGGTATTTTAAACTCGTTCCAGTTAGAAATATCTGGAATATTGGCGAATAATACGTTACATACTCTTCGACCACCTAACATCAGTTTTTTGGATTACCTGGATGATTATAGAAGTTCGATTTCTGCTTTGTTTCCATATACACAATATAATGTTTCTGTACAAGGATGCACCACTCCCGGATGTGGAATGAAAGGCTGGTTACAGTTTACTACAGATGAAATGGGTAAGTTAACAAAAGATATAGATTCTGGTTTGTAATTGAAATTTTGCTTGGTATGTATTTTGACAATATTTATTTATTTTTTTGTAGCACCCATTGGAAAAATACAGTTTCTCCAACAAATAAATATGGACATAAAAGAGAGCTTGCATTTCAATTGGTCTGATATTAACCCAATGAAAAAAAGGGGAGAAATTACTTTCTTCATATCTTACAATAAACATGAAAAACCGTGGGAAGAATATAATGAGTTTTCTACAACATTCACTGTTCCTGGTAATCAGCTGAGCGCATCAATTTACAACTTAAATAATTATACTTCATATCGAATAGCAATTTATGGCATAGGAAGAAAAGGAATTGGACCTTTGGTGACAAGTGATATGCGAACATCTGAAAATGGTAAAAGCATTGCTTCTTTTTTTTTAACATTGTCGGCAATTAACCTTGTGGTAAAGTGTTTACTTCCGGTGTAGAATGTTATGCCACACTACTACAAATGTGTTAATTAAAAAACACTTATACAGTATTGATATCTTGGGCATTTGTCCAATTAATCAGTGGTGTTGTCTAAAAGAACTATAAATCCACTAGAACTCTGTCACAGAACCCTCATTGATAACAATTCCAGTAGGAACTGAATCGGAAATAGTTTTATAATAATAAACTATGTATACTTGATCAAATCTAATAAAAACCTTCATCTTACGTATATATTAAGTTTAATTTTTAATGTTTAGTTCCATTATATTCTCCACAAATTACATTTGCAAATAACATTAGCAGTTCAGGAATAAATGTGAAATTTACGAAACTACCTCAATCATCGTGGCAAGGTGAACTATTAGGTTACCATGTTTATTACCAACATGCAGATGAACCTACCAATTGCACCGCTGGACAGATATGTAAGAATATGGAGTTTAAAGATTGCATTGGCGATGATATAAATACTTGTGATGTTACAGAACTCGATCTGTATACAAACTACAGTGTATGCATTGCTGGTTACACTAGTGCTGGAGTAGGACCGATGAGTAAATGTGTTTATGTAATTACAGATACATTTGGTAAGTCTTGATTTCAATGAAATTTTATGTCTACTGTAATGTAGAATAGCCTGTTTTAAAGCTGAAAAGATAGCCTGAACCAATAACCGCTGTTTCCTAACATCTTTGTCCTGTTCTATAACGAAAACTTATTGTTACCACATTAGTTAATGGTAATTGGACGGAATGGAGTGAATGGGGAAACTGTGATAGGAGCTGCGCAAATGGCACTGAGACTAAGTTACGATTTTGTATTAACCCAATACCAGCAAGGGGTGGAGCCAATTGCTCTGGCTTAGATGTTGAACAAAGACTATGTAATGATTTTCCTTGTCCAGGTTAGCTCAATATATATTTTAAGTAGTGTTCGCAAACTTACGTAACCATGTGACTATAACTAAAAACTTGTTTTAGGTTTCTATCTTGCAAAACCTTTAACTGATTGTACAGAAACATGTGAGAATCTTGGAAGTAAATTTGCGTGCTCTGATATTATTGATACGGAGAATACAACGCATGTATTTGAAACATCTATCAGTGGATATGATTATACTGATATACAGGGCGTGACTTGTTCTCCTGATGATTCTCAAAAGACATTTTCGAAAGAATATGACCCATCTTTCTTTTTTAATAAAAATATTTGTTCTGGATACGCACGGGTTCCTGGTCGAATTAAATGTTCCACTGATGGCAAGTTTAGTGAAGGGATTCGACGACTCTGTTATTGCGTCGATATAGGTACTGAAATTTTTTTTGTTATTGATTAGTGTGTTTGCAGGTGATTACAAAAATGATCAGAAGAGAAAAGTTTTATTATTATGCATTTTATGTGTAGAAGCAATGTCTTACACATCCTGGGCTATATGGAGCCCTTGTTCCGTCTCTTGTGGTCGCGGTGTGTTTCGTCGATTTCGTACATGCTTGCTAGAAAGTGGTTGCAACAAAACAGTAGATATCAAAGACTGCAATACACAACTGTGTCCAGGTATGTGAAAATTAATTAGTTACAAAATCATTCGTACCTATTTATGTCTTATTATTGTGAGTATTTTTTATTAGTTGATGGTCAGTGGAGTGCGTGGACAGGATTCGGAAAATGTTCCAAATCATGCGGTCTGGGAAGTAACACTCGAAACAGATATTGTAATTCACCACCTGCATTATTTGGAGGAAAGAAATGTGAGGGAAAAGACTCAGAATCTATTGATGGATGCAACCCAAATCCATGCCCAAGTAAGAAACTCGTCTATAAATTAGTTTACACTACTTTCGAAGAGCGTAATTAACTCAAAAAATATTATTAAAAACCTTTTAACCTTTAAAGGAGATGGTCACTGGAGTGAGTGGTCGGCTTTACGGCCGTGTAGTCGACCGTGTGGTGCTGGTGGTGTACAAGTAAAACAACGTTATTGTAACAATCCAGAGCCATTGTACGGTGGAGACTCCTGTAATGGGCCAGACGAAATTCAATATCCATGTAATGAAGATGTGTTGTGCAGAGGTATATTGCTTTACATGAATTCATTTAGTATATATATTTACCTTTTTATTTATAAGAAACTTTTTGTTGCAGAAATTGGAGTAAACTTCTTGATAAAGATGACCAACGAGACTTGGCATTACACTATTCATTACGATAACTCTGTCAAAGGGAGAAAAGTCCGAAGTCATCTGATTAACGAGGTATGTAAATTTGTTTAGTTGCAACAGGATTTTCTTTCACTTAGTCTATCATTACTTTTTATATTGTTGTTTAGGTGATGGCTGTTATGTCAAATAGTTCTGTTGGTTTATCTGTAGTTAGTGATGTTGTAGTGAATGAAATGAGGTAATGTTATATTAAATTGAATTTTTTTCGCTTAACAGGTTTTTTTTAAATGACTTCCTACCTCTTGCATTTATTTTATCTCTAGTCGTGGTAGTGTCATTGCAAATTTTACTGTCTTCTACCGGGTCAACTCGTTCGTCGAAACATTGATTTTACAAAATGCTATTGATGATATCGGCTTTATAAACACCACTCCTGTTCAAATGCTATCTATAACATCGCACAATGGTAACTGGTTATTTGTTCTATACATTTCTCATTAATTATACATAATAATAATAATAATTTGTTTCCGATTTGTTTCAAGCATATCCATGAATTACATGGTTCTTCATCTTGAAATGCGTATATATGAAATAGCGTAAAGTAAAAAATCTTTGAAACACAAAGAACGAAAATCAAACATTATTTGCTCTAGTATGCGGAAGTTAATCTGGTAGAATAAAGACTTTGGTATAAGAATTAGGATAACATCATAGGCGCGTAAATAAACGAAAAGGAATTGGTGGTAGCACTTGTGGACCACACACACACACAAAATAAAATACTTAAATAAATAATACAGTTAAAAATTAAATTCTTGAGTATCTGAATTAAATTTTAGCTAAATAGAGAATTGGTATATTGATTAGGATAGGATCATAGACGTGTAAATTGACCGAACAGGAATTGGTGGTAGCACTTGTGGACCACTTAAACACATGCACACACGAATACGTAACAAATAAATAAATGAATACAATTAAAATTTAAATACTTGAGTATACGTAAGAAAATCCAGTTAGAATAAGAAGATTGATAAGTTGATTAGGATAGGATCATAGGCGCGTAAATTGAAAACATTGAAATATTTACATTGAAAACGTATAAGGCAATTTATTACTAACGGTTATTAATAAAAACGTGGCTACGTGATTTAATAAAAATTCAAAACCAAAGCAAATTAAATTCAAAGTTTTGGCTAATGTTCTATTACATTAAGTGAGAAATAAAAACAGGGAATAATGTTTTCTTGTTTTAAAAGTTAAATGCGAAAGTTTCATTTCCATTAGCACATAATTAGTTTAATTGAACATGGAAACTCGTTAATTTGGTCTATCCAAGCCGAAAGTTAACAAGCAACAAGTAAGCTTGTAAAAGAGAAAACCTTAACAAATTGTTTGTCTTGTGATAGTGTATGCGATAGGGTTCTGTATTAGTTAGATCTTCTTGCACACGTTACAGCGTAGCAAAATTGCTTTGTAGAAATTTATATGAAATTTTAATTATATTTCTAGTGCCATATAACGCTCCTAAGTTCACAGCGACTTCTACTGTATTTGACAAGATTTTTGTCAGTTGGGAAAATGATATTGACTGGGCAATTCCAGAACAATTTTCAATGTATTACGTTTTTTATCGCAATTTGACTGTTCCCAATGTGAATTGGACATCGCTTGGTACTGTGAATACAACTATAGAGATAACTGATCTGAAAGGTGACACCCTGTATGGGATTCGTTTGATAGCTGGAATATCTGATGCCAATGGTATTGCATCAATGGAACTAAAGGTTCGGACAGCTGAAGGAGGTAGTTTCTTTTAATTCCTTCTGTTTCCTTATCTTAACGTACACACCAGGTACCACTGGATAATAATTTTGCCAAATTCTAAATTAACCAGCATTTTTTTCATATTCAGTTCCAAATATCGCTCCACCAAATTTCATTTATCAAGAAATGAGCCCAACCTCAATATTTTTGGATTGGGATGAGATACCGAAAAATAAAGTCCCAGGAACTTTGCTCGGTTATAAAATTGTTTATAAAAGATTGGATAGTAATTTAACTCGTGACACAACAACTGCAGCCAATATGTTACAGAGAACATTAAATAATTTAAAACCCGCTTCCTGGTATCTTTTTACGATTTATGGTTACACCGTCGCTGGCAATGGTCCAGTTTCTTTTATTACCTTTAAAACGGCTTATGATGGTAGGCACCTCTTGTTGACATCTTCATTTTTGCTAATTAAAAAAATCAACCATAAACATAAAACTCTCTTATCTTTTTTAATACATTTGCATTTACCAGACTGAGTCAGTACGTGCTTTATATATCTTTACAAAATTGCCTGGGACACTGATGAATCACAATGAACCCGAAAGCTATTTTATAATTACTATTATTATAGCACCTGGAGTCCCTCCACCCGATGTCTCTTGGGAGGATAGATTTTCATCATATCGAATAAAAATAACTTGGAATCCCATACCAGCAGAAGAGGAAAATGGTTATGTAGTTGGATATAAGATGGAATACGTTCTTGTACGTCAAGCAGATATAGACGTGACAGTAGGTGAGACGCTATCAGTAAAAGAAGTGGATCGCTTCACATTCTCTGCGTATATAGATGACTTATCCCCTTACTCGATGTATAAATTCAAAATCTTTGCGTTTGCTAAAGAAGGAGATGGCCCAGCCTTTACCTTTACAGCAGGTATGTTTTTCTCGCTTATTTATACTGATATTTTCTGAATTCTATAAAGTGATATATCGACGTCAGATATTATATAATTTCAAAAATAAAAGCTAGTTCCAAGACTTATGCACACCCCTTACAAAAACTAAAATGTGATATAATTTTTAGAAACATGCAGATGCCCTGAATACATTTATTCGAATTTCCATAGTTTGCAACCATACATTTATCATGATAGAAGTAAAGGCAAGGACATTCAAGGTTTTTTTCCACAGCTATTAACAACCATATTAAAAGAGGTGTGCACGAATTGCAAAACATATACTGTTCCAAAAATTTACTTTGATCGAACGTTAACTGGTCATTCTGCAGAGAAGCAGAATGCACAACACATGAAAGAAGACATCGGATCAACTGTGCAGTTAAACATGCCCGTATATGGCAAATTTGCAGTGAGAAAATACGCTGGTATCTATCCATACATAGGTATTGTAAGAACGCAAGGAAGTGCAGCTATTATGTACAATCAAAAGGTGAGAAGATATCAGATGAAAGACTTGTTAAGAAATGTATTTGCATCATGGACAATCGTTGCAATAATGGTACTGTTGTCCATAAAATTTGGACTGTTACTATGGTTTACTGTGAGTAGTTTGTTTTTTACTTATTAATGCATTTAAAAAACTGTTTAATATTTTTATTTATTAACTTATAGCTGTTTTTACCGGTTTATACGGTAAATCCACAGCGCTTATTGGCTAAAAAGCCTTATTAAAGGGTTTTATGCAGCACAAAGTAACTTTTCACTTCATAGCAACCAATATGGTAGCTATAACTGTAAACAAATAACAAAGCCGGAGATCGTTAAAACATAGCTACATACAGACTCAAAAATTAAGTTGCAGTAAATCTAAAATCCCGATCACTCCGCCAGAAAAACAACCATTCTAACTATTCTTAACAACGACCTCTATCCAATTCATGTTTTACAATCAGGAGTTCACAAAAAGTTTAAAATCGTATCACATGGCTTTAAGTAAACAGCAAGAATACATGTCAGACCACATAATAAGTTTGAGCTACCGTGGTATAAAACGTTCTTTACAAAATATCACTACATCCATTTCATCATCAAGTAAAGTCAATAATTTTAAATCCATGTTCGATGCTGCACGCATGAATAACTTTGTCAGCACAATGAGCAACAAGCAAATCGGCGCCAAGTTTCTGTGATAAACTTTGGTTTAAAAACGTTTGAAAATTCTATATTCGAATGATTTTTTTGCTTTGTACATATATTTAAAAAGTTGAGACAATGAAAGTCAAAACGTTTTTGTTTTTTTTTAACAAAACTTGCTTTTTACAACTTTTTCACAAGTTAATTTTTAAAATCCTTGTTTCTACAAACCAAAACAAAATAGTTGTCAGTTAATAAATACAATATAAACTGTTTATCTATCTCTTCTAAAAAATATTACCCCTGGTAAGCGTATTGACCTCGCAAACTCGGTCTTTACTTTTCACCTTGGGTAATATTACTCGATATAGATAGATAAAACGGTTTATATTGTGCTAATGTTAATCTACCTTATATGTACTGTTGAATACTTAGGAACAATGTTCTTCAACAAGTAATTTTACGTTAAGTGACTGTCGAAAAGGAGCTTTACAAGGAATGTGGATGGCATTTGTAACAATTGGTACTGTAGGGTGAGGAATCACTTTCTTATTGCAATCCTATAATGACATGTTTTATTCGAATTCTCATTCACTGTGTCTTTTATGTTATCGTTGTATCCAGATATGGAGATTATGTACCAACCACGCGTTTGTCCAAAGTTTTGACAATATGCTGGACATTGATTGGCCTGATCACGACGAGTATTTTTATTGCATCAATATCAACAAACTTAGTGTCAAGTAATTTACAACAAGAAGTTAAATTGTATGGTGTTGAAGTAAGTGTGATGCAATGTATTATTCTCACGGCTTCATCGAAATTAATTTGACGTTATTAGGTTATAAAATTATTGATAATTATATTAATTTCTCTGAAAAAGAACTGCAGCATTTTATATTATGGTGTAGCTTTTTGTAAAAGTGGCTTTGTAAAAGAAAAGCATCGTAAAAAACAACGTGAAATGCATCTTCGATTAAATTTAAACTACAATATTTATGTGTAAATACAATGTTGTTCATTTCAAACATCAGAAATTTCACTATAAACAAATTCGTACGCTGCTTACAGACATACATACACATTTCCATCATGAAAACTTGTTTTTGTGTTTGTGTTTTCCTGTGGAGAAGAAAATGTCATGGTTTTTCTTTATAATCAATGTATAATGTCTCTACATTTTGAGTAGCTTCAAGAAACTCCATAAACATTTAGGTACAAAGACAACTAAAACTATTTACGACCTCTTAAAATCCTAAATATCAGAAATATATGATAGCTGGCTAAAATTTAAAATAGCACAGCCCTTTTCCAGCTACTTATAACAATATAAAAAACCCAGCTAAATAATAAGGTTTTTTCCTCCCATAAACATTTTTATCGATAATACACTACACTACACAAACAACACTATCATATTCCCGTGTCGATAAAATGGTTTTTGGATCCATTCAAAGGTACGTTTATCACGATTCGCGACCGCCTTCGTCACGCTGAAAGGGTAAACCAACATATCACACTACTCCGTACTTATGATTCAATTATTAGCATAGATTTAAAAGAAAATTGTTTGTTATATTTTTACCTATTTTCACGTATTTTATATTTGGAATAATACATTACACATTATTACATATAGGTTGCTGTTATTCCTGGGACTGCAGAGTATAGTTTAGCTGTTGCACGAAACGCAAAGATTTACAACGTAAGTCGACCAATGCATGTATTAGAAGCTGTCAACAAAGATATAGTTTCGATTGGTCTGCTCGATGCATTAACAGCAACTAGTTACAGTGACTACTTAAAGAAAATGACTCTTACTGTAAAGAAAATATTTGACACAAGCAGTGGGTATGGAACAGTGTTGTCGGGAGGCTTGGAAAGCCTTGAAGACGATGTTCGCAGTTATGTTGACGCAAATCAGGGGAGCATTAGTGCGTTCATTAACAGTCAGACAGATGTTTTAAAAGTAAGTTCACTTTTCAAAATTTGAATCAGATGAAGTGATTTTGTTATCAGTCAAATAATTTTTTAAAAATAATTTTACTTTCGCCAACAATGTTTACAAAGCAGTGTTTATTAGCTGTTAAACAAAATTTTTTAAAGTTTTAAAATTTTGTTTGACAGTTAATAAACACGTTAAGATTTATACAAAATACAAAAATCTGATTGTTAATTGTTTATCATTTCTTTAACATGATAGTCTAGTAGGCGATGTTTTAGGTGATCCTTCTTCCATCATCGGGCAAAGTAAAATAATGTTAAGCTTTTATTTATATAATTGCAGAGGATCGAAATTCGTAAGAATTAACCAATCAGGAACAAGCTGTTAGTAACAGTTAATTACGGTAATTAATACGTCTTCTGGACCTAGATGAAAATAACTGACCCTTGTGTAGGCAAAAGTAAATGGATTGTAAATTTTAGGATAATTTAAACAGAGACTTGTTTGAATTAGATTTCCTGTTTCAGTCGATAATACTAGAGAAGTTTGTAAGACTCGCTGTTTATGTGTTCATTTCATTTTTTTTATAAATTATCCTTTGAGGTTTTGCGATTCTGTAGCTCTCACTGTGTCTACCTCTTCTTCTAGTATATTTTCATTTGCCTCTTCCACTTTCGTTTGAAGCCGGTGTCTAAGTAGTCTGTTGGAAAGATTTACAATACATTTACTCTTATCTACACAAGGGTCAGGTATATCATCGAGGTCTGAAAGACTTATTAATTAACTGTAATTAGCAGCCTTTTCCTGATTGGTTAATTCTTATGAATCTTGACCCTGTGCAATTATAAAAAAAGATGCTAAACATCATTTTACTTTTTCCGATGATGGGAGATGGATCTCCTAAAACTTCGCCTACTAAACTATCATGTTCAAGAAAAGATAAACCTTAAACACTAATATGAATACTGAACAGACAAACTGAAATAATATCTTCAGCAAAAATCTTGGACGAATAAATTTTGCAATAAACTGAATTTTTACCAATTTTTCGAAATGCTTAAAATTCCTTTCAGATAAGTTCAAGTTCTTAAATCATTGTAATCATTGAGGCATCATTGTATATGCATACAATGATGCCTCTCTCGATACAGTTAGCTAATTATATTTATTTTACACTTTTTAGCCCAATGTAACCATTCTTAAGACAGAATTAATCGCAAAAGCTGAATTGGTTGACTTCTCAATTATGTTGTGTTATGTTTTCCTTGCTTTTTGCGCGTTTGGAATTTCTGTATGGTTGTGTTGTCTTAAAAGAAACAGGGCGAAGAAGATTCAACCTATAGGTATTATATTCTTTTTGTGTATACAGAGAACTCTCAATATCATAACTTTTAACGAAATTATTCCCACCCCTTTAAAACACATTAAAGCCTTGTGATATTACAAACAGAATTGGCACGTCTTCTCAAGCCTCCTCCATTCTCCCCAATATTAAAATTCCCCTCAAATCTTATTCAAAAGTAGATTTTTAACAACTTTCTGTATTTCAGTTTCAAGGGATGTAATGGTGAAAAAAGAATTAACACAAGATATAAACGACTTTGCGCACAATTTTAAAAGCCGTGTAAAGAAGATGGATGAGAAACATTTTGGTGAACTGTCTCGTCTGCAAGTCTTACGAACAAACTTCATGCGACTTATGAAAAGACATGGCCATACAGAAAAAGAAGTGAATGATCGATTTGAAGCAATACGAAGAAAGCACTTGAAAAAAATTAGTAAAAGAAATAGATTAAAATATTTGGAAACAAATATTTAATAGATTTTGCACGTGTCAGCACTTGTAGCACGGACGGATGTTTGTTTCCCTGACTTTTTGGTCCTTTTCTTCACTGCTAATAAAATTGTATGACAATCGGTTTAATAAATTGAGAGATGATATGCCTCATATCACTTTATTAAAGTATATTAATAATAAAAAATAATTTTTTAATTTTTTGTAATTTTTATGCAACAAAAATGATATTTGGTTGAAAGTTTTTGTCAAGAAAATTCAGGACTAAGTTTGCAATTGAAATGTTTTTTTATTATTCAGTTGTATGATTATTTTATAATTTTCACATTTTAAATGTTTTCCAAGAAGAAGCATAAAATATATCACTGTAGCTACAATACAATGAAACATTTTGGTGAACTTTCTCGTCTGCAAGTCTTACGAACAAACTTCATGCGACTTATGACAAGACATGGTCATACTAAAAATAAAGTGAATGATCGGTTTGAAGCAATACGAACGAAGAGCGTCAAGAAAATTAGAAAACATCGCAAAAGATTGAAATATTTAGAAACAAGTATTTAATTACGCACGCCAATAAATGTAAAAAAATATACATTGTTAGACTACAATGTCTGTATGATTATGACAATGTTAAAACGACTGTTGGTCTGCTGATAATGCACGTTTTATATATTTAATTCTTTGTTTATTTTTATCTCTTTGACTTAAATTGGTGAACATGCACATTTATACATGAAGAAAAAAATTACTGAGATTTATTTTCATTTTTCAATCCTTGATATGAAATGACAACGAAAGGAAGATTAGCTATAAATAAATTTAAAAGCTAAGGTCTCTTTATTTGGAATTTTGGCTATTTTTTTATTATATCGAATGTTCTATTCTTTATTCATCAACGATTGATTTTGAAATGTCTTGAGTACACGTTCTGGAGAATTCAGAGTAATTCGTGCTTATAGTTTAGGGGGCAAAGTTAAATTCTTTCTTTTTCGTTTTAAACTTAAACTCTCTTTTTATTTTGAATTGACATGAAGCACTTTTCAGAAGATTGTAGAATAATGATTAAGCAGTTTGGAGATCAATAGCATTCGCTTTGTTAAAGAGGTGAAATGTTTTTTTTTTTGAAATTGAATTTTTTTGGAACACACTGATCAAAACTTTTATTGATTGTGAAAATATGTTGTTTTTAGCAGAAACAGTCCATAATTAAACACGAACGGTGGAAGCAATATTACTATCAACATAAATTTTAAACTTCCGTACAGAGTGGATATCATCATTAGAACCAAAAGAAGCATATTCTCTAGTAAAAGCCAGACGCCAACCAGCCAACTTCAATGACTGAGTTTTCGAAATAAAACGTGTGGAAGACTTAAGCCATCAGTGATAAAATTTTCTTTTTGGTACCATAACTTCTTTGTATAATTGGCTGTGCTGATTCACGAGGCTTGGACATTAAAGAGGACGAAGGAAAACTTTTAAGGAAGATTCAGGGTTGGGATGGCACCAGGAACAAGTGTGGTTCTGCTAGAGTTTTTACAATTCATTTGATCTTCGCTGAAGTGCATTTCGCCGATATATATCTGGGTTTTTTTAACCATACTCTCAGAGCATCGTCAATTTCCCTGTTATTTATCACAACAGCAACTAGTCTCTCTTTCTCCACAATTTGTCAATTCTCACCACATGGTACTTTACAAATCGATAACACTTTATTTTTAGCCCTTCTAAAAATTGTGCAGCCGCAGCTATATAGTGCAACTTTCACCAGGCATGCGTTTGTTTACAGAACATAACTGCTTAAATGCGTTATTTCCAACGAGCTTGCAGGTAAAGTACTGTGTGCTAATAAGATTCTCACAACAAAAACTTAAACAATCGCTGTTTTAAAATCGTGTTTTGGAATTTTGTTATGGTTGTGTTGTCAAAGAAGAAAAAGGGCGAAAAAAAATTAAAGTAAAGATAATACTGTACTGTGTTCTTCTTCCTTGGCAGAATACTCAAAACTCTACATACCTATAGAGTTATATCGCATGTTATGAACTGATAGCTATTGTAACCGCTTTATACGCTAATTCCGTAGCGCTGATTGGCTAAAGAGCCTTCACAATGGGCTTTATTCAGCACGGTATAACTTTTAACTTCATAGCAGCCAAAGTGATAGCATAGCATTTTTTACCAAATACAACTCCTCGTGTTGTCTCTGTTTCCTCGTCAGAACAAACTTTCGATTTATTGATACTTAATATATTTTACAGAACTGAGATTATTATATCGCCAATTTTCTTTTTTTTAAATAAAAATAAAAAAGTATTAATCATAAAAATATTAATTATCCATAACAGGTTGTCTAGACGTCTATGTGGTTCTAATGTGTTTCTACTTTCTGGCACCTTAACTTTTTAAATAGTTTTTTACACGCTATTTGGAAATTGCAGGGATTAGGCTTATAAGTCCCTTCAAAAAAATTGTAAATTTCTTGCCAATCCTTTTTATTAGAGGCGATAAAGTTGATAAAATATATTTGTTTTTTTGTTTATATAATACAGTGTGTTGTTGTTGTTGTCGCTTACAGTGCTTTTACTTTAACGAATTTGTTTTGAATTTACCTGATTATATTGCTAAATACACTTGTACAATATGAGTGAAATATGACTTATGATATCAATATAATTTCTTAAAATATGTTTAAAATAATGTTATAATTTCTTATAAAAAAGCTATAATGTGTATAATTTCAACACCTGGCATGTGCGTCATAACCTCATAATTTGCTGCATGGCTATAATACTTGAATAAAATCAAACGAGTTTGATTTTAAAAATATTGTTGGTGATCTGGTTTCGAATTCCTTTTGTTTGTGTGACAATAGATCTATTATCTGCTAGCGTTGTTGTGGCAACGATGTTATGAAATTAAATTAGATTATAACGACATTTTAACAAATTATAAGAATATTGTAGAAAAATTATAACTGTATTATAGAACACTAGTCGTTAGCCCGTGGAAAATCCACGGGTTCACCCGTCCTTTTTATACCGCATTGCGTCCTTTTCGCTATTGCGCAGCTAAGCTACCATTTTGCGTGATAGACAGACGGACAGACGTATACGGGTATTATAATATAGACTAGTCGTTAACCCGTGGAGAAATCCACGGGTTCGCCCGTCCTTTAAATTTACCTGTCGCAACAAAGTGGATAAAAATATATCGCATTTGATATTCCTGTTTCCATAGCATGATTAACTCAGCGGGGGATCCGCGCAGAGACAGACAGACGAAATACGGCAATTATTAAGAGATGATATTATACAAGTGTATCCTGGCCTTAAAATTCATTTTCATTTAATTTTATTAAAGCGTGACGTAAACAAGCTTTGTTTTTCTTTTGAAATAATTACCATGTCGCGCATAATTTATCATAAATTAAAAATTATTATGAATTAAAAGCACGATCACATATGATCTTGCAATAATTTTTTTCGCAGTTAAACTTCATAAACCGTGATTGAAATTAAACAATCATCTGCCGCAGAAATTAATAATATTGCCGCCGCTGTTGCTGCCGTGATGGCGGATAGAAAAATATGGACCCGGCCCTGCAGGTTTTTGCCGGAGCAATGAGGTTATTCTTAACTCTTATTGGTCTAGAGTGCCGGGTTTGCAAGAGAAGAACACCGGCAGGATTTGATTGGTCATTACAGAAGTTTTCTTAAGTTGTGATTGGCTAAAAATCAATACCCTGCAAAAGCCAAAATGCTCACGCTAGTCTTCATTTTCATATCTTCCTCAACATCATTGCTCAACATGGCGTTTAGTTCAGTGAGAGAAGATGTTTTGAAATTATTTCAAGACGAAGATTTGCAGAAATTGATTGAAATATTTAATATTTATTCTGAGAAATGGATAAATTCAAATAAAAATGTGTTTTTAAACACAGAACAGCTTTATGCTGTACTTTCTTGTGGAGAAATTGGTGTGAATGAAGATGCTTTGAATTATCTTCCTGCATCAGTTTCTTCCAAGAATTGTGTTGCATTGAGGTAAGGTTTTATTTTCTGTAATTTCCATTTCTGATTTTTGCTGACCATTTGTTACCATAGTAATTAAGTGTACATCACTATGTCATCACCATGAACTACTTATGGCTAGCTAGCTAGCTACATGTATTCGTGGTTTTTGTTTTGATTATTACTCTTGGAGAGCTAGCAACCGTATCTATGGTAGATAGATAGATAAATAGATAGATAGATAGATGTGCATATTTTACATGGCTAGCCTCACAAATATCGAGGGATATACCCTGTCTATTATTTCCAGGAGGGACCATGGCGTAGATGGAGAGTCGAGTATTTAATGCTCATTTTGAGCTACGCAGACCCAATTAGAGCCCGCGCTCTACTAGACAACTCCCGGCAACATCCAACGGCCCACACAGTGTGCCATCTTCCCAATTTAACATTCACTAGCCCATGTTGAATCGCCGTCAAGAGGAATCGAACCCCTGTCTCCCGCACAGAGTAGGAGAGCTATAACCACTAATCTACGGCGCCACATAACCACTAATCTACGGCGCCACATAACCACTAATCTACGGCTCCACAAGCTAGCTGGGATGTGTGTGTGTGGAATTAATAATGGTTTTGATTCTTCTCAAAATGTTAAAAATTAGTGTCTTTGCTCTGAGGAGTGAATTCTCTTTAATTTCTCTAAGAAATATTTATTTTTCACTGTTTAGGTCCGAATCATCTGGAAATTGCTTGTTTAGCTCCATATCCTTATGTCTGGTAGGTGATAATAGTTTGACGCAACAGTTAAGGCTACTTGCTTGCATTGAACTTTTTGTCAATTCTGAGTATTATAGTTCTCACCCCAATTTATTTGTTGACAAATATCCATCTTTAAGTCCATCAAATATTTTAGCAATGTCAGTATCTCATGCTGCTGTTGCAGGGACTATGGGGTTACTCAGTTGTCATTTTATCCTGCATTCATTTTTATTCATATCAAACCATTTCATTGCAATATTCATTATCATTTAATTGAAAACTGTCAAGAAATAGTAGAACATAGTTGCAGTTGTCAAGTTATCCTGTATTTTTTAAATATAAATATGCCAATGACAGCTAAATTTTTCTCTATTTTTCCTCATCATTGTATCTTGTTATCTTAATTCTTTACTTCTTTTTTATTTGGCTGTCCATGTCTGGATGACATTTTTTGTTATCCTAGGCATGCTGATGAGCTCTGATATTGAGCGAAACGGCCTATTAACATCTATAAATTATATGAGATAATCTTGTTTCTTTAGTTCATAGGCTTTATATATAACAATAGAAACTCAGCAAGAAAGAGAAGCAACCAAACAACATTGTTGAAAAGAACACGGTAACGATTTTCGTTTTATGCTGTATGAATGACAAATAGCCTTTTTATTTTCAAAATAATTTACAATTTAAATGCGGGAATGTTGTTTTCAGACAATCTAGGATCCTCCAATGTTTAAAAATTTTCTGGCCCCTCAGGCCCAACCATGGTGGGCCTTCGCGTGTCACTAATATAAGTACATTTTACAACGGGGTACATCAGAAATCCTAGATCCGCCCCTGTGCCGAGTATATCAAATTACAATAATTTATGCTTAGATTATATGATAAACTAGTTATCGCACTTATCGTCCTATTTTTCTCGTTTTTTAATTTTCGTAAGTTTTACTCGGCACTATGCGATAACTAATACTTATCAACATTACCATTATCGATATTATTTTCACTTTCATTGAAAAATCCAAGGAAATTCAAAATAGTGTTTTTTTTAATTTTTTGTTATCCTATAACCTTGGAAAAATGATGTGAGATGAATGCGCTAACTAGCCATCGTAGTCAGTGAAGAAAAAACACAAGCTTCTTAAGTATTAAAAACTATAAGTTTATGTTCTTAAAACCTATTTTAACATAAATTTAAGCTGACGTTAAAAACACAAAAATCTTAAGGACATACTGAGCCGTAACTAAATTTTTAGGCTTACTAAGTTCTTCTCATCATAAAGCCAAATATTCTAATTTTTTACTTTTTTGCATTTTTCACACATTCGGTAGAAATGTATGTTTTGTTTCTCCTGCGTTCGTCATGGTGGTAACGGTCGGGTAACAAAAAGTGTGATTTGTCGTCTGCTAGTGTATTCACCAATCTAAAATGGCAACTTTAGAGGCAGCATATCCCTTTCGTCCGATTGGTCACCATAACACGATGTAGCGTAGCTGCTAAGTACCACTGTAAACAAATGAAGAAAAAAAATATGAGATAGAAATAAAAGTGTCAACCACAGGATTTAAACTTGGATATCACTGCTTTCTAAGCAGGAAATAAAACCAATTCTCCAACAACCAACTGTACTGGTATATTTTCCCTAGAATTAATTTTTTTTCCGCTAAATATAATTTTTTTTTTGTAATCAGCCAAATTAATTCCGTCAATTCTACCAAATTCTCTTCCCGAAAAAAAATTTTTATACCGTAGACTTGAAGCACTGATGAAAATAATGTACCAGGATCGTGTGCTTTCGACAAACCGAGATTTTGGACGTTTATGGTTTTTCTAGGACTTTAATAACCTGGTAATTTCAAAACTGGTGAAAGAAAGAATTTATCCATTCTGACTGCTACTGACACACGGAAATGGACTAATAATATAACAAACTAGTTGTTAAAACCCGTAGATGAATTTACTTATATAAACTCTATATTAATACGCTTATTTCAAAAACAGTGTTTTAAGCATCTTAGATAATCATGCTCCTCGAAAGAAAAGGTATGTACGTCATAATCAGGCAGCTTTTATGAGTAAAGAAATAAACAAGGCAATTATGAAGAGATCAAAACTTTTAAATAAGCATAGGAAGGATAAAACTCCAGAGAGTAAATTAGCATACAATAAACAAAGGAATTTTTGTGTTTCACTAGTAAGAAAAAGTAAATACAAATTCTTCAACAACCTTAATGTTAAAAATATAACTGACAAAAGGTTATTCTGGAAAACAGTAAAACCATGTTTCTCTAACAAGACAGTTACAAGTGAAAATATTACCTTAGTTGAAAATGGGACTACAATATCTCATGATAAAGATATTACTGAAATATTCAACAATTATTTGGCAGTGTTGTTGAAAATTTAGGCATAAAGTCATCAAATATACAACCTTCAAGTAATGAAAACAGACCCAAAGATCAAATAAATTCGATAATATATAAATATAAATCTCATGCTAGTGTAGAAAAGATAAGAAAAAGCGCAAAAAGCAACACAAAATTTTCTTTAAAACAAACTGCATTTGAAGATGTTGAAAAATACATTCGAAAACTTGATCCAAAAAAGGCGCAGCAAAAAGATGATATTCCTACTAACATCATCAAAGAAAACAGTGATATTTTTAGCCAATTCATTACTGAAAATTTTAATCAATCGTTAAAAAGTTCTGAATTTCCAACATCTTTGAAAAACGCAGATATTACTCCTACACACAAGAAAGGACTGCGCACTGAAAAGGCGAACTATAGACCTGTAAGCGTCCTATCGAACATCTCAAAAATCTATGAAAGATGCATGCATGACCAAATATACACCTTCTTCGAGCCATTACTTTCGAAACTTCAATTTGGTTTTCGCAAGGGGCACAGTTCACAACAATACCTCATAAGTATGATTGAAAAATGGAAAAACAGTCTTGACAAAGGTGGCACATTTGGAGCGCTTTTAACTGATTTGTCTAAGGCATTTGACTGCATACCACACGAGCTATTACTCAGGGGCGGATCCAGACTTTTTCAAGACTTAGTCAAGACTGAGTCTTGAATTTAGCAGCTGGGGGCTAAATTTTAAGCTTTGCGGGTACAAAAATCGCCGAAAAATTGTCTTCCGATTTATCTAGTTATTAATAAAATTGACCAAAAGAAACGCTAAGCTATAACAAAATCTCCTAAGAACATCTTTTATAAGAATCAAATCTCCGTCTTACACGTCTTATTTTAGATAGATAAAACCACTAAAATTAACAGGGATTAACTACAATAAAGTGAGACAATTGTGAATATATTTCATTATTTATAAACTCCTGCTGTTTCTGCCAATATCAGGCTTCATCAGCATGACTAGGTGAATCAAATGATCACACCAGCCATGGACAGCAAAATAAAACACAATAATAACAAAAACAATAAGAATATGGAAAGATCAGGATAATGAAAATGAAATATACATACATGTGATATGATACAAACACACCTCAACCCACGTATTTGTTCAGATATATTTGTTTATTCATACGGCTAAACTCAAGTTTCGTTTGAACTTTAAAAGAAGAATTAAGAAGGGCTTTTTACTGCTTTTTGCATGCTGAAATAGGAAAATGCAACTTTCAGTTAAGAAAGTTGCAACCTGGAAAAAGGGGAACGTAATGATTTGGCTTGAAGTCTACACCAGACTTAACAATATCTTCATAACAAAATAAAATTTTTAACTGATCTTCATCAGGTAAAATAGATGGGTGTGGCGATATACACTGTGTAAAGAAAGTTGTAACAAACTGTAACAAACCGAATTGTGGGTAAAATGTGTTAATTTTTCTCTTTATTACTGTTGACAAGGCAAGTATTGATAGAAAAGGAAACCATGTCTTGGGGGTACAGTTGTTGATTGCTTCTGATTTAACTGCCTCCTCAGGAGAAAGAGTCATATCACAAACAATATGGGAAAGGGAAAATCTTAATAAACTTTTCTCAGATATAAAAATATTTGCCTTTTGGTTTTTAAAAGCAAATTGAAAACAAAGATGATTGGAATAAAAGGAAGGATGCAAGAAAAGTTCTATGGATGTCAGGATTCTCAAAACATCAACAAGAGAATTATCACCTATACCTATACCAACGATGCTGAGCTGTATAGACAGCCTCCTGATGGATTGGATCTAAAAATAATATATTTTACCATGACCTTTTACTCAACAAACTTTGTTTCTTAATAGTCATTCGAAGAGTTGTTTTTTTTCATCACCAACCTTACTTATCCAGATGTCAAGTTCTTGCTTCTAATAACAACACAAATATTAATTGAGAAAGAATTCCTCCGCAATGCTGAAAATTCTGTTCAAAGCTCATATTACAAAAACAATACACCTTTATGATAATTCAATTGTACATGCGTTCCTACGGCTCTCCATCGTTTTACAATATCGAAAAAAAGGAGGTAAAACTCGTGTTTTTATGAGAGTTTGTTAGAGACGAAAGCGTGTTTTCTCCAGTTTTTTAACTTCTGTCATATCAATTTCTTTCAAATTTTCAGGAAACGTTAATAATAATAAGATACAACTTATGTGTACTTTTCATTAAAAAGAAAACGTGGCAAGAAAAGTTATCACGAAAAAACGTGTTTTCTCCTTAATAAACTCTTATAAAAGTGTAATGTTTACCTCCTTTGATTGCAAAATAAGCTGCGATGGAGTGTTATTTTTTCCGAATTATCGTAAAGGTGTATTAGCCCTAGCTATTAGCTAATTAAATCTTTTTGTATTTGGTTTTAATAGTCTGTTGTATAAACCTCTCCCCAACTAGCTTTTCGTAGCAGATATACTGAAAACCTTTAAATAAATGCAAGGTGTGTTGGAGAGTAAAAAACATACTTCTCACCTTAAAGCAATAATTCCTTTATCTTCACACCTCGCCTCAGATGGAAGGTATATATCTGGACCTAAATTCCGATGAAGACTTTTACCAACCAAGGGATAAATATCCCCAGACAACAAAAATGCTCGAGAATAAACACTTTCTAAAAGTTCTTTTTGCATTTTACGAACAGATTCAAAATTATCACACTTTAAATCAGTAAGCACCCGCGCCAACATATCTGCTGCAGCCATAATCAATAATAGTACGGAAAGAATCCAAGCCAAAAGGCGTGAGTCTTCGACTAATCCTGAGGAAGATGCTTTATCCAAAATGCCATTCCGTGGTTTTAAATTTAAATTATTATTAGAATTACGTCATTCAAATATGACGTATTGTTGCGTAATACACCGAAATGCATTGGGTGCGCATTTAGCAGGAGTTCGCGGAAAAAGCCTGCTGCTGGAGGCACACGCACGTGTTTTTGAGATTTTGTATACCGTTGAAGTTTTCAACTAAAATAAAACCTTTCGAACTGTAATCATCGTTCAATAATGGAAATAAATAAAACGAATAATGAAAATCTAGATGATAAGTTGTCAAAGTTTTTTTTTATTATTCTTGGATATTATAAAGAAAAAATAAAAGCTAGAAATAAATCAAAATCGAAAATTTTTTTCCACCGGATACTTTGTAGATTGTAAAGAAAAACAGAAATATATATTCGAATCCATGGAAGATGTCGATGTAGCAGTTAAAAATCTCGAGATAAAATCATTATCCCATTTCTCTGTTTATCAAAAAGATAAATCATTCGGAGTTGCTGGTGAGTTTTAAGTTATAACAAGAAGCCCTGGGGGCTCTAAGAATTTCCGCGCGCTACAAAAATATTTGATGAAAACCTGCTAATTCGTTGTGTTATTGTGCCAAACATTCGAAGGGGTTTGGTGCATGAACCTCTGAAAATAAAGCACACCAGTGACATTATATCTTACAACAAACGCAAACAAAACGAAACGTGTCAATCAAAATTTTGATGTCCCCATTATGTTCAGCATACTTTTTTTGTTAATTTTGCCAATTTTTGTTGAAAATGAAGTAGTTTTAATTTTTGGACCAATTTTGGCCTAAAATGACATTTAAGGTGGCAAAAAACCAAAATTTTGATGTCACCATCATGTTCAGCATACTTTATTTGTTAACTGTGCCAAATTTTGTTGAAAATAAAGTAGTTCTAATTTTTGGACCAATTTTGGCCTAAAATGACATTTAGGTGATAAAAATCAAAATTATTATGTCACCATTATGTTCAGCATACTTTTTTTGTTAACTGTGCCAAATTTTGTTGAAAATAAAGTAGTTCTAATTTTTGGACCAATTTTAGCCTAAAATGACATTTAGGTGATAAAAATCAAAATTATTATGTCACCATTATGTTCAGCATACTTTTTTTGTTAACTGTGCCAAATTTTGTCGAAAACAAATACCAATTTTGGCCTGAAACTTCAATACGAGACTTCCCAGTAGTTAAGGAGCTTGGGTACGAAGTTTACATCTGTGACTGAGAAACGTGAAATCCCAGGGTCGATTTTTTCTCAAAAAATGCTCCGAAAGAAAAAAACGACGGTTTTAAAGAATTTCCTAGGCCTTCGGCGCAGAAATTCAATAAAAAAAATTGATCTTTTGACCAAGAGAAACAAAAAGCAGTAGTCTTCTTTAAAAAAGAAAATCTTTGTGTGTGTTACCAACTTAATTTTTTAGATATTAATTTAAAAAAATCACAGATTCTTTTCGAAGATATCAAGAACAAGGAGTCACCCCAACAAATCCTTTGGTCCGGAACTCCTTTTGTGATTGTTGGAAAAAAGTCGCTAGATTGCACGCACGGCGTAGATCATGGCATATTAAAAAAAGAAGAAAATACAGGATGAAAAAATCAAAGGAAGAGTATGTTTTACCTTTGCCTTGAATTCTGAAAAGGAAAAAGAAAGGAAAAATAATAACCTTTTTCTTATCTATAGGATTCTCAACACATCGCAAGGTATACAGTAAGGCTCGGTTTATGGTTCAAAATTTGAAAAAACTTGGTTGTCCAGCAAAAATCATAATTCGTGACATCGCCTTTTTCCCAGACTTCAAAGTAAGCGCATTTATTTTTCAATTACTCGTTTTGCCGTTTTAGTCTGACCATTTTCTGCTCATCTATCTAACTACCACAGGACGAAGAAACTCCTGAAGATGACGAAGTTATGATAACACATGTGTCTGAGTGTGACACTCCTTTGCCGAAAAGAAGGAAGTTACTTTTCTCTAAAGAAGAAAGAAGCGCCATTGTTAACAAACAAATGTTAACTGTCGAGTCAATAAACATCGCACAGAGTCTTTTGGTGTCACAATTCCCAACCATAGGCGGATTTCAAGACACGGTTGTTGGGAAGACGCAAAGTTTTGACATCGTGAAATACGAAGAAAATTACATCCAGTTGCTTCATGCTGGTTCTTTGCACTGGATATGCGTGGCAAATGTCAACAACAACAAAATTGACAACAGGTATTGCCAAATTTTTGATAGATTGACAAGTGGAAACGTTTCCGTAGATGTTGCAAATCAAATTGCCGCCATTTCTTACTGCCAATCAGAAGAACTTGTTATCGATGTTATGCCTGTTCAGCAACAGAAAAATGGAGTTGACTGCGGCCTGTTTTCGATTGCTTTTGCTACATCATTAGCATTCGGTGAAAACGCATGCGATAAGATATATGGCAATGATTCTCTTCGTCCACACCTTCTGTCATGTCTAGATGCTGGTCAAATGACTCCCTTTCCAAGTAAGCTACGCGCAAGAAAGAGAACTTTAAGGCCGAAAAAACAAATTTGGTAGAAATATATTGCGATTGCCGTATGCCATACAATACGGACGATGAAATGGTGGAATGTTCAAAGTGCATGGAGTGGTTTCACGATAAATGTGCAAACATTGCGAATGTCCAAGCTTTGTCACGAAGGAAATGGTTTTGTAAAAAATGTAAATAAATTTCTTCCAAAAAAACACATCATCATTCAACATTTCTTTCCTGTTTTACCCAAATATCTACTTCCGCAATAAAATCTGGGTAAATCAGGGATCTGGGTAATAAGTGCGGCTAAAGGAAGCCATATTTAATGCCGAAGTATTTTGAATAAGAGTTAATTTTAAACCACGGAATGGCATTTTGGATAAAGCATCTTCCGGATGGGAGTTAAAACTATAGCCTAACAGGTTATCAGTAACCACGCAGTACGGAACCTAAATTTCCTTCGCCGGCTGCGGGCCACATATTGTTGGACTACGCATAGAGTGTGAAAATTACGTCACGATTTTGACGTCACAGGCCCCTTAGGTGAGATGGGGAGGGTTGCGGGCCATAGCTATTTGATTTTTGACTGACTGAGTGACTGATTAGTCAAAATGAATCAGTCAAAATCTGTAAGCTATAATTTGCAACCCTCTCAGTCTATATGGTAGCGACGTCACAACTTTGACGTCAACATCGCTACAGGCGAATTGGAGAGGGCTGTGAACCATGGCTTTTCGCCGTAAAAAAATTACAATTTTTAACGCCCTCCGTTTGCAACGCCTGGATCGTCGACATCTTCGCTTGGCTAACATTTTTCGTCAAATTTACACTTAGTCACGCGACTTATCTGACTAACCCTGGATCCGCACATGATTACTAGCAAAACTTCATGCATATGGCTTTGATATGAACTCTTTGCTGTTTATAAAATCGTACCTAATTGACAAGAAACAGCGAGTACGTATAAATAACAATTATAGTACATGGAAAAAAATAAAATACGGCGTACCGCAAGGATCAATTTTGGGTCCTTTGCTTTTCAATATATTTTTATGCGACCTTTTCCTTTTTGTCCCATATATGGACATTGTCAACTATGCTGATGATACAACCCCATTTTCAAAAGGAAAGAATATCAACGAAGTTATTGAAAAGATTGAATATGCAGCAATTATAATATTTACTTGGTTTGAAAATAACGGTATGAAAGCCAACCCAGAAAAATCACATTTTTTTACTAACAAAACTGATGTACGATTAAAAGTTTGTGATGAACTTCTAAACAATTCTCAAACTGAGAAACTGCTTGGTATAACCATAGACCACAAACTTTCTTTCGAGGAACATGTTAATCAGCTCTGTAACAAGGCAGGCCAGAAAGTTAGTGCGCTTGCAAGGTTATCTTCCTTAATGACATTAGACCAGCGAAAGCTGATTATTAATGCTTTTGTCACTAGTCATTTTTCGTACTGTCCATTAGTATGGATGTTTCACAGTCGTAAATTAAACAATAGGATAAACCATATACATGAAAGAGCACTAAGAATTATCTATCAAGACTATCAATCCTCATTTGAAGAGCTTTTATCAAAAAATGGGAGCGTTACAATTCACCAAACGAACTTACGCATCCTTGTTACTGAGCTGTATAAAGCTAAAACAAAAACAGGTCCAGAAATGTTGAATGAAATTTTTATTTTTCCTGAACCAGTGTATAATTTGAGGAAGGACAAACTCAAGAGTAACAAAATATTTTCAGTGAGATATGGAATCGAAACACTGTCTAATGTTGGGTTAAAGCTTTGGAACTCTTTGCCTAACGAGTATCGGAACGCTGGTACTTTAATTGAGTTTAGAAACAAAATAAGAAACTGGATTCCAAACCATTGTCCTTGCAGAATATGCAAAACTTTTATACCTGAATTAGGTTTTCTTTAGTTTCCCTGTTGTCTTACTTTGCCAGTTGTGGAGCGGGAACTCAGTTAAACATGTCTTGCGGTGCGACGGTTTAGGTGGGGTGGTATCATATGAGAATATTCTAGCCTTATTATCTGGTTGTATATTATTTTCTCTCGACCCCTGCCTGGGAAGTTTGACTGAAGTTTCTGGAACCACCACTACATAGCCTTGACATATTTTTGACATATTATTTATATTATTTAAAATACTTAAAAAAAATGGTATACGGTATTCCTTATAGATTTTTTATATTCAGTTATTTATTGTTTTTAATGTTTTTAAAGTTGACTTTAATTAGCCTCAGAGCTACATTTTCTTGTAAATTTGTCAACTATAAATAAATTAATAATAATAATAATAACTAGTCGATAAATCCCGTGGAAAAATCTACTGAAGCAGGATAAAAATGAAAATGAATTTAAATTTTTATTTTAAATTTTGATGACCTTAGCAACCCATCCACAAAAAAATAATTTGTAACCGTGATTTCGCGTTGCCTCTATTGTGTAGAGCTCGAAATTCTGAGCAAAATAATGCATGGAATCATTTGCTTTTGATGAACGGTTAAGGAGATATAAGGTGTTTAAAATTTTGCTGACGTCAGAAGAGACTTGTCAAAACCTTAAAAATTCTTTTTATGAATTTGTATACCTGTTGCCTTCATCGTATAGATCTTGAAACGCTGATCAAGAAAATGTATAGGATCATGTACTTTTGATAAACGGTTGCAGAGATATTAGGGTTTAAAGGTTTTTTGACGACGTCATCAACCCGTCCATTCCGGAACTGATTCGGGGACCCAGGTTTGGGAAACTTACCCAAATTGGTCCTAGGTGGTCCCTAGTTACCCACGCGGTGAAAAATCATTGACGTCACCACCTCGTTTCTGAGTTATTTGGCCTCGAAGTTTTAAGTGCACTGTAACGGCTTCATTAATTTAATATAGGATATTGACGTTAAAGTAGTGTTATTGACGTCGCGCCGTAACGTGAGAAAATTTACCATATTAGACATGCATTTTTCGGTTACTTCAAAGAAAATTTCGGTAAGATCAAAGGAAAATGAACATATCCACTTTGCCTGTTACAGACACACGGAACTGGCGTATTATTATATAGATAATGAGTGTGTCTGTCTGTGACAGGCAAAGTGGATGCGTTCATTTTCCTTTAATGTTGCCGAAAAAAAATGCATGTCTAATATGTTAAATTTTATGACGTTACGGCGCGACGTCAATAACACTACTTTAACGTCAATCTATATAATAATACGCCAGTTCCGTGTGTCTGTAACAGGCAAAGTGGATATGTTCATTTTCCTTTAATCTTACCGAAATTTTCTTTGAAGTAACCGAAAAATGCATGTCTAATATGCTAAATTTTCTGACGGTACGGCGCGACGTCAATAACACCACTTTAACGTCAATATCCTATATTAAATTAATGAAGCCGTTACAGTGCACTTAAAACTTCGAGGCCAAATAACTTAGAAACGAGGTGGTGACGTCAATGATTTTTCACTGCGTGGGTAACTAGGGACCACCTGGGACCAATTTGGGTAAGTTTCCCAAACCTGGATCCCCGAATCCGTTTCGGAATGGACGGGTTGATGACGTCTTCACAAAACCTTCAAATCCCAATATTTCTGCAACCGTTTGTCAAAAGTGCACGTTCCTATACATTTTCTTGATCAGCATTTCAAGATCTATATGATGAATGTAACGGGTGTACGAATTTGTGAAGAAATTTTTTTTGGAACTTTTGATAGGGACTTTGCTGACGTCAGCAAAATTTTAAAGCCCTTAAAGCTCCTTAGGCGTTTGTCAAAAACATAGGATACTATACATTTTCTTGATCAGCGTTTCAAGATCTATGCGATGAAGGCAACAGGTATACAAATTTCTAAAAAAAAGTTTTGGGGGTTTGACTGGCCATTGCTGACGTCAGCAAAATTTTAAAACCCTTATATCTCATTAACCGCTTATCAAAAGCACATGATCATATACATTTTCTTGATCAGCAGTTTAAGCTCTACACAATAGAGGCAACGTGGAAATACAGTTCTACTTTTTTTTGTGGATGGGTTGCTGACGTCATCAAAATTTTTATTCTGCCTCAGTGGATTTTTCCACGGGCTTTATCGATTAGTCTCTTTAATAATAGCCGTATTCCGTCTGTCTGTCTGTGTGTCCGCGAAAGCCGTGTCCCGTAACGGAAACACGAAATTTTTAAAATGCGCACCAATACCAAAGGCGATATATTTCTGTCCACTTTGTTGCAACGGGTTAATTTAAAGGACGGGCGTCCCCGTGGATTTTTCCACGGGCTAACGACTAGTCTATATTATAATAGCCGTCGTCTGTCTGTCTCTGCGCGGACCCCCCGCTGAGTCAGAAAATGATGTCACGGAAACACCAATATCAAATGCGATATATTTTTGTCTACTTTGTTGCGACGGGTAAATTTAAGGGACGCGCGACCCCGTGGATTTTTCGACGGGCTAACGACTAGTCTCTATTATAATAGCCGTATTCCGTCTGTCTGTCTCTGCGCGGAACCCCCGCTGAGTTAGAAAATTATGTCACGGAAACACGAATATCAAATGCGATATATTTTTATCCACTTTGTTGCCACGGGTAAATATAATGGACGGGCGAACCCGTGGATTTTTCCACGGGCAACGACTAGTCTCTATTATAATAGCCGTATTCCGTCTGTCTGTCTCTGCGCCAACCCCCCGCTGAGATAGAAAATGATGTTACGGAAACACGAATATCAAATGCGATATATTTTTATCCACTTTGTTGCGACGGGTAAATATAAAGGACGGGCGACCCCGTGGATTTTTCCACGGGCTAACGACTAGTCTCTTTAATTGCGCCCCGCCGAAGGGGCGCACATTTAGTGGACCGCGGGTATATAGTGTTTGTTGCGCCCCACCGAAGGGGCGCACATTTAGTGGACCGCGGGTATATAGTGTTTGTGTTGTGTATGGCAAAAAAATTTTCCACTCTTTACTTCGCGGGGGAACTTCGGCTCGAACATCCAACCTAGGTTTGATATAACACAACCTGTGTGTTTGGTACCATCAAGACAAAAATAACACTGATCGAGCAAAACTTATCTTGTCTCGGTTTCTTTGTTGTCTCTGAAGATTTGACTGCCATAAAAAATATTAATCGAGATTCTTTTGTTATGTTAATTTAAAGCTTTGTAATATTGTCTCGTTTAATATGCTTAAATGTCACTGCAGCCCACGTGAATTTATCTTCAAGAAAAGGTTTGTTTTTCTTTATCCAAGTTGTTTCGAAACTTGTTAACAGTAAGTAGAAGGATTACTTATATTTTATATGAAATTAAACTCAGAACGGTTTATGGCGTTGATCCAAAGGCCGCAATTTATAAATGCATCACAATTTAAAGTCAATCAAGAACAGAACATTCCGTGTATGGCCATGACTAAAACTGCTTGCATTTTGTTGGTCTTCCCTTCCCGATGGTCTGGCTTGTCGTAATAGCTTTAATGATGTAGCTAGGGAGCTAAATATTTATTTTTAAATTCTTGCATTTTATAAGTTAATAGTCGTAAAACTACTCTCACTTGTACTACAGCTATCAAGCTAGAACTGCACAAAATAGTGCTTTCATTAGAGTCCCTTTTTTCAGAAGCAACAAAAAACTTTTATCCTGCCCTGTGTAATTTTATCAACGAGGGTGCTGATAAGCCACATACACCGTAAAAAGTATAGGCGTTTTGGGTGAGTAAAATAACTTCTAAAGGAACCTTTGTGAGGCTGCTATCATGTATTCTTGCGGTCAGAATGTTCTCCTTCGTTGCTATCCGATGGAGAACAAAGTGGACTTTTCACGGTCAAACCTTCAAAGTAGCAACCTTACTTAAACAGAATTTACAAGTAAAACGTCGTTAAAATGTCGCAAAATGGCAAAAATTAAGCAGTATCTAAACCATATTAAAGATTCGACTAAAAAAAAAAGAATTCCTTGAAAAATCCAGTATTGTATTTATGAAGATTTCACCACAAAAACATTAATTACGGCATTTGTACCCCATTTCATAATGGCTGCCCGTGATTGGTTGACACAAATCAGACCGCAAGAATATATATAAAAAGATATTTGTTGAATCATGAAAAAATATTGTTGTTCATTGCACGGAACAGTCAAGTTGAACTGATAAATTAACCAATAACATAACATAGTTAGCCCTTGCAGTACAACTAGACGCTACCCACAGTATGTTACAGGTTTCTTTGTTTTCTTCCCTTTTTTATGTTTTTTCTTGAAATTATAAATGATGTTGTTGATTTATCAAATCTGACAAATTTATTAATTGAGTGTCTACCCTTTTTTGTATCAACTTGTTCAATTCAATTCGAAAACAATGACCAATCAATTTCCTCGATAATAAACAATCAAATTTGTAAAATTCAATAAATCGATTTCAACAAAATAAGTCCTGTATTGTCCACAGGTTTGAAAATCTTGTATCGCCTGCTTAATATTATACTTGTTTAACAATGATATCAAAGCCAGCTTGACTAAATTTATATATATATTTTTATTTATATAGTATACCTTTTGTGTATCACATGGCATTGATTTGTATCTTTTTAATAAATTCTAACTTTAAATCAGATAAGTAGACAATAATTAAACAACCTAGTATTAATTCAGTTCTGGTAAAATTGTATTCTTCTTTCTCAATTTTAAATATACTTTCTTTTTCAGATCATTTGTTATGAAACCATGCACCATCAGCAGTTTCAAAAAATCTTCAACGAGAGAAATTTTTAAGGATTTTATTGGTAACTTAACAGAGTAATAATTCATTGAAATTGAAATTGTTCAGAAGTTATTATATATATTCGAATCGTGAAGTTCATACATAGCAATCCTGCATCCTGGAATTTTCGAGATCAGTTATAAAAAAATCCAGTTAAAGTTTTAACTATTGTTTTAGAATATATACTATATATATGTAAAAAAAAAATTATTTTTTATTTATCAAGTTGTATTTTACGCAATAATAATTGAGAATTAGGATACTTATGATGTGTTTATATACCCCATTGTTCTCCGTTTTAAAGTCTACTTCAAATTTCAGAATCTTTTAGGCTAATGACGGAAATCTTCAAGTCGCAGGGCTTCTTATTTAAAAATTTTCCCCTGGGCAATAAGCTTATTCACAAGCCTCTATGCAATTCCGTACTGCATTTCTATCATATTCGTCATATTTGGCGGAAAATGTTTCAGCAGAATAGCTTTCAGACACAATTTGTTATTACAGCACAAGAATTTTTGGAGATTTGATAAGTCAAAAATGTATGCGTAAGTCTTTTGAACGAATTTTAACCAAAAATCAAAAGCAATGATTACGTGAAATTACACAACAAGAAGGCTAGAGGCGTTTAAAGTGTACATATATTTAATCAAGATCTAACTTTATAGATAGAGCCTTAGCCAAATGTGAAAATAACGAAAATAATAAGTTCTAACACTGCAGTTTTTATAGATTTCAAACGTCCACCATTTTCCATTTTAATTTTAAATCCCGTTCTAAATTTGAATGTTTGAAATCGTTATTAGTAATTCGGGGCGCATTAGTGGTAACTATGGCTAGTTTTATGTATGGGAGAAGTTTTTTTCTTACTCTCAACTTCGCGGGGGAACTTCGGCTCGAACATTCAACCTAGGTTTGATATAACACAACCTGTGTGTTTGGTACCATCAAGACAAAAATAACACTGATCGAGCAAAACTTATCTTGTCTCGGTTTCTTTGTTGTCTCTGAAGATTTGACTGCCATAAAAAATATTAATCGAGATTCTTTTGTTATGTTAATTTAAAGCTTTGTAATATTGTCTCGTTTAATATGCTTAAATGTCACTGCAGCCCACGTGAATTTATCTTCAAGAAAAGGTTTGTTTTTCTTTGTCCAAGTTGTTTCGAAACTTCTTAACAGTAAGTAGAAGGATTACTTATATTTTATATGAAATTAAACTCAGAACGGTTTATGGCGTTTATCCAAAGGCCGCAATTTATAAATGCATCACAATTTAAAGTCAATCAAGAACAAAACATTCCGTGTATGGCCATGACTAAAACTGCTTGCATTTTGTTGGTCTTCCCTTCCCGATGGTCTGGCTTGTCGTAATAGCTTTAATGATGTAGCTAGGGAGCTAAATACTTATTTTTAAATTCTTGCATTTTATAAGTTAATAGTCGTAAAACTACTCTCACTTGTACTACAGCTATCAAGCTAGAACTGCACAAAATAGTGCTTTCATTAGAGTCCCTTTTTTCAGAAGCAACAAAAAACTTTTATCCTGCCCTGTGTAATTTTATCAACGAGGGTGCTGATAAGCCACATACACCGTAAAAAGTATAGGCGTTTTGGGTGAGTAAAATAACTTCTAAAGGAACCTTTGTGAGGCTGCTATCATGTATTCTTGCGGTCAGAATGTTCTCCTTCGTTGCTATCCGATGGAGAACAAAGTGGACTTTTCACGGTCAAACCTTCAAAGTAGCAACCTTACTTAAACAGAATTTACAAGTAAAACGTCGTTAAAATGTCGCAAAATGGCAAAAATTAAGCAGTATCTAAAACATATTAAAGATTTGACTAAAAAAAAAAGAATTCCTTGAAAAATCCAGTATTGTATTTATGAAGATTTCACCACAAAAACATTAATTACGGCATTTGTACCCCATTTCATAATGACTGCTTAACCGGAATACTGGCCCGTGATTGGTTGACATGAATCCGACCGCAAGAATATATATAAAAAGATATTTGTTGAATCATGAAAAAATATTGTTGTTCATTGCCCGGAACAGTCAAGTTGAACTGATAAATTAACCAATAACATAACATAGTTAGCCCTTGCAGTACAACTAGACGCTACCCACAGTATGTTACAGGTTTTTTTGTTTTCTTCCCTTTTTCATGTTTTTTCTTAAAATTATAAATGATGTTGTTGATTTATCAAATCTGACAAATTTATTAATTGAGTGTCTACTCTTTTTTGTATCAACTTGTTGAATTCAATTCAAAAACAATGACCAATCAATTTCCTCGATAATAAACAATCAAATTTGTAAAATTCAATAAATCGATTTCGACAAAATAAGTCCTGTATTGTCCACAGGTTTGAAAATCTTGTATCGCCTGCTTAATATTATACTTGTTTAACAATGATATCAAAGCCAGCTTGACTAAATTTATATATATATTTTTATTTATATAGTATACCTTTTGTGTATCACATGGCATTGATTTGTATCTTTTTAATAAATTCTAACTTTAAATCAGATAAGTAGACAATAATTAAACAACCTAGTATTAATTCAGTTCTGGTAAAATTGTATTCTTCTTTCTCAATTTTAAATATACTTTCTTTTTCAGATCATTTGTTATCAAACCATGCACCATCAGCATTTTCGAAAAATCTTCAACGAGAGAAATTTTTAAGGATTTTATTGGTAACTTAACACAGTAATAATTCATTAAAATTGAAATTGTTCAGAAGTTATTATATATATTCGAATCATGAAGTTCATACATAGCAATCCTGCATCCTGGAATTTTCGAGATCAGTTATAAAAATATCCAGTTAAAGTTTTAACTATTGTTTTAGAATATATACTATATATATGTAAAAAAAATTTTTTTTTTATTTATCAAATTGTATTTTACGTTAATTACAATAATAATTGAGAATTACGATACTTATGATGTGTTTATATACCCCATTGTTCTCCGTTTTAAAGTCTACTTCAAATTTCAGAATCTTTTAGGCTAATGACGGAAATCTTCAAGTCGCAGGGCTTTTTATTTAAAAATTTTCCCCTGGGCAATAAGCTTATTCACAAGCCTCTATGCAATTCCGTACTGCATTTCTATCATATTCGTCATATTTGGCGGAAAATGTTTCAGCAGAATAGCTTTCAGACACAATTTGTTATTACAGCACAAGGATTTTTGGAGATTTGATAAGTCAAAAATGTATGCGTAAGTCTTTTGAACGAATTTTAACCAAAAATCAAAAGCAATGATTACGTGAAATTACACAACAAGAAGGCTAGAGGCGTTTAAAGTGTACATATATTTAATCAAGATCTAACTTTATAGATAGAGCCTTAGCCAAATGTGAAAATAATAAGTTCTAACACTGCAGTTTTTATAGATTTCAAACGTCCACCATTTTCCATTTTAATTTTAAATCCCGTTCTAAATTTGAATGTTTGAAATCGTTATTAGTAATTCGGGGCGCATTAGTGGTAACTATGGCTAGTAATAGCCGTATTCCGTCTGTCTGTGTGTCCGCGAAAGCGGCGTCTTGTAACGGAAACACGAAATTTTTAAAATGCGCACGAATATCAAATGCAATATATTTTTACCGACTTCGTTTTGACCGCTCGCGCGTGGAATACCATTCACAACGCCTGATTCTTTAAAAAAAACCAAGATTTTCGCGACCAGAAAGAATCCAAGATCTTCGCGGAACGAAGGCCATTTTGATAATGGTCGTGTTTGTGGTCAGTGTGTGAGGTTTGTAGGCCTGTTTGACTTTTTTATCTTCTAAAATTTGTTTTCTGTTTGTTTTCAATGTTAGGATAAATATATTGTCACGTTTTTTAGCCACGTACAGATCTTAAACGCACCAGTTTTAGGATGTTTGGCTAGAAACGAAGATTAGCTAGCTATAGCTACTAGCTAGCTAGAGCCTCACTTATTGCTATTCTGTTTGGTATAGGAGCTTTTTATCCTAGCCAACATTTATTTTTATGTTGAGGCTGTGGCTATTTAGCTAGCTCCTTAAAAAGTGAAAGTATAAAAATGCAGTTTGGCTACAACAATATTCTTAAGCAATATATAATTTTTATGCTAAATGCAGTTAGCTAGCTAGGTATAGCTACATATTTTATTATTTTTCTGCAAACTTTTTCTGCAAATGAAATGGCTGAGCGATTGTTTTGGCTGGACGAGTAACGACAGGCTGTTCCCTGTGTTTTTATTTAAACCGAAGTTGCAATGAACATTTTTGGAAAAGGGTAATACGCCTTATGCGCCTGTTCAACTGTGTTTAACTGTACTAAGCGGTTAGCCCAGTGTTAAAAACAGACTGTTTTTTGTAAAAGGCTGTTACGCCTATGGGCATGTGCAACACCGTTTACCTGTATATACTAAGGTCAGCCCACCACTGTGACAATTAATTTATAAACTTTCTTGGGAATCACGCCTGGACTAACCGCTCATCCCTGTGTCTGCGAGAAAGTTTTTTTCAAAAGGGTATTATTCCTATACGCTGTACAACACGGTTTAACTGTACTAAGCGCTCAGCCCAGTGTCACGATTAATTTTTTAACTTTTAAAAAGACTTATTCCACAAAATAAAATAATATTGACCGATTGTTTTTGCTATGACAAGGTAACAATGGTTTGTAAACTCTGTTTTCATATCAGCTATTGTTGCGGGAAAGTAATTTAAAAAAAATATGTTACAGTCGCACACTATAATGGTGTATGCGCTTAACTTGATTTACGCCTGTACAACACGGTTTAACTGTACTAAGCGTTCAGCTCAGTGTCACGATTAATTTTTTAACTTGTGCAAAAAGTTATTCCGCAAAATGAAATAAAATTGACGATTGTTTTTGCTATGATGGAGTAACAACACTTTGTAAACTCTGTTTTTATATCAGTTATCGTTGCGGGAAAGTTATTTTTTGAAAAATATGTTACAGTCGCACACTATAATGGTGTATGCGCTTCAAATGATTAACGACATACTGTATACCTGTACTAGAGCGCTCCACCTGATCGTGTGGGACAGTTTACGGCTCTTATTAAGCGCTCCACAGAGTGTTCAATGCCGGATCACACCTTTACTTGTGGCTTAACCCGGCGTTTCGACGCTGGGTTTCCCGGCTAGTCTCTTTAATAATAGCCGTCGTCTGTCTGTCTCTGCGCAACATGGCGGAGCAAGTAGCGAGACCCGCCGAAAATCCCCGCGGCCCTGCAGCTTTATTTCGAATCCCCGGCAGACCCCGTTTTTTTACCGGCCTGGCTTTGCCGCTCATTGTAATAAACCAATCACGAGGCTCCATTTTCACTAATGACCAATCCAAGTGCTTCGCGGTCTCAACATGCCGACGGGAGGAAACATGCTACCCCTAAGGCCATTTTGGTTTGGAAGTAATGGTGTGAAGTTTGTAGGTTTCCTTTCAATCCTCCTTATTTCTTCTGAGTACTTTTTATCCTATAGGATTATTTAGTTTGTTTTCACATGTTAAGGTGAATATTTCATCACATTTTCTTAATCTTAAACAAACCAATTTTAAGTTTTTGGCTAGCTACACAACGTACATTTTGAGGCAGCTAGCTATAGCTATCTTTATTTATTCCTATTCTTTTAAAGTTTTTATTCAGTTTGGTATATTGTTCTTTATTTTTATGTTGAAGTTGGGTCTACCTATCTAGCTCCTTTTAGCTCTACCTCTGGCTAAAAAGTGAAAGTAGCTAAATGCAGTTATAGGCAGCTACCAATTTTATTACTGCTATGAAAGCTTATGCTGAGAAATAAAATTGCTGAGTATATATTTTTTTAACTGAACTTGATAACGACAGGCGGTTTCCTGATTTTTTTTAAACTGAAGTCGCGATAAAGTTTTTTTAAAAATGGTGTTATGCCTATACTCATGTGCGACACAGTCTAGCTGTACTAAGCGCTTAGTTCGGTGGTAACAACGGGCTGTTTCCTGTGTTTCTGTTTAACCGAAGTTGTGATAACGTTTTTACAGAAAAAAAGTACACACTGTTTACCTATACTAAGCGCTCAGCTTAACATTTTTTTGAACTTTTCCCGGGAACATTCCCTGAAAAATAAAGAAGGTTGGCCAGCTGCTTTCGCTTTGACGGGGTAGCATTGAATTGTAATCTGGGTTTTTATTTTACCTAAGTTGTTGAAAGTTATTTTTTAAATAGTATATTACACCGGAAACACCATAAAGTTGTGTGCACTTCACTTGATTTTCTACACACTATATGGCTGTACTAAAGCGCTTTACCTGAATGTGTGGCACAGTTGACGGTTCTTATTAATCACTCAATCTGGTGTTGCTGGGTAACACAGCTACTTGTGGCTTAACCCGGCGTTTCAACAGAGTGTATTCTGTGTTTTGTAAACCAAAGCTTCAATAGTTTTTTTGAATAGGGTCTTAAGCCTAAACGCATGTGTTGCACGATTTACCTGTACTAAGTGCTCAGTCCAATGTCACAATTAATTTGTTAACCTTTACTGAAACTTATTTCGCAAAATAAAATAAAATTGACCAATTGTTTTTCCTATGACGGGGTAACAAATGGTTGTAAATTGTGTTTTTATTTTGGCTAAAGTTACAGTAGAGTTATATTTTCAAAAATACACTACAGCCGAAACACTATAGTGTTGTGTGCGCTTTACTCGATTAACGACATGCTGCGTACCTGTACTAAAGCGCTCCACCTGACCGTGTAGTATAGTTTACGGCTCTTATTAAGCACTCCACATAGTGTTCAATGGCGGGTCACACCTTGACTTGTGGCTTACCCCGGCGTTTCAACGCCGGGTTTCCCGGCTAGTCTCTATAATAATACCCGTATTCCGTCTGTCTGTCTCTGCGCGGACCCCCAGCTGAGTTAGAAAATCGTGCTACGGAAACACGAATATCAAATGCGATATATTTTTATCCACTTTGTTGCCACGGGTAAATTTAAAGGACGGGCGACCCCGTGGATTTTTCCACGGGCTAACGACTAGTATCCTATATTAAATTAATGAAGTCATTAGAGTGCATTTAAAACTTTGAGGCCAAATAACTTGGAAACGAGGTAGTGACGTCAATGATTTTTCACCGGGTGGGTAACTGGGGACCACCTGGGACCAATTTGGGTAAGTTTCCTAAACCTGGGTCCCTGAATCCGTTTCGGAATAGACGGGTCGATGACGTCATCAAAAACCTTCAATTCCCAATATCTTTCCAACCGTTAGTCAAAGATACATGATCCTATACATTTTCTTGATCAGCGTTTCAAGGTCTATACGATGAAGGCACCAGGTATACAAATTCTGAAAAAAAAAATTTGGGGGTGTTGACGGGCCGATGCTGACGTCAGCAAAATTTTTAAACCCTTTTATCTCCTTGGGTGTCCTCGAAAACATATAATCCTATACACAAAATTTCGCAATTTTTTTTTTGGATCTGTAATGATGAAGTCAGCGAAACATGTAAAAAACCTATTTGGAATTGTCCATCTGCCTAAGCGGATTTTTTCACGGGCGTTATCGACAAGTACTTTTATAAAAACAAACTTGTGCTGCCTGCAGAAAAGGTTTTGTTAGTTTCAAGCTGCGAGTAAAACGATGTAAGCGGAATAGATAACACCAATAACAATTTTAGTTGTCCGTGCCTTTTTCCCCGTACATTAATTAGTAGCAAAGAAATTACACTCCTTATGATTTTAAAATCCGTCACGGTAAATTTAAATTAATATACGATACAATTCCCAGCTAATCACGCTTTATTCTATCACATGCTTTTTTTTAACCAATTAAAATTTCACAAATCAATTGCCCAAAGAAAAAAAAATAATGTTAAAATAATATAATTTTTATAGTGACCGTCTTAAGAAAACTGTAAGAGACACACGAACACAGTAAAAAGCATTGGTATATAAGTTGTTGTTAAAACTCGTAGAAGAACCACTCACAAAACAAAACATTTTTTATGCGCTTTTTATCACAAAAGGATTTCTTGTCAACTTTATTGAAAAGACTCGAACAATAAAACAAAACATTTCATACGAATTGGCATAGCAATGTAAATTGACCGTGACTTTTCCGTGCAATAATTTATAACAAAGCGTTTGCACTCCCCGTCGTTTAAAAACACGGTTATAGTAACTTTAAATTGACATACAATAAAAGTGCTAGGTAATAAAATCACTTTATTACCTGATTTGTTTTAGCCAATTGAAAATGTAAACAAAACTTTTATAAATACATATATAAATACAATTTATAAGAAAATTTTTATAGAAGATGTTTTAAAGTCGATGGTGATAAGATGGTAGAAAATCGTAAACAAAACAGGATACGGGTATTATTGATATAGAGAAGATTCTGTTATCATGCTATTGCCAATAGGTGATTGCTTAGAAACCTCCATGTACGCAAGCGCATTGAGGCGACCTATAGACCTTTCTGAATGTTTACATTTTCCGCGGTAAGCCCTTTCGGCTCTAACAACTGCGTCGCAGGCAGAAAGATGCGGAAGCTTGCTGAAGAAATGTCTTTTTTATATTATTTCTTTCTACGAAAACATATTTGAGGCTTTAAACTATTATCGAGTGTAGATGGATAACTTCGATTCATATAAAATCGCAATATTACCTTTGTTTATCACATTGTAACAGAAGTCACAATGTGATAGACAGCTTTTTGTATACTTTACTCACGAGGTTGTTTGCGTATATCATACGTCTTGTTATATTTAAAAAAATTGTAAGATTCAAACAAATGTTACTTCTCGCATTTTAAGATCTGCGAAATTGCTAAAAACCATAAACGATCCCTACTATGGAGACTAATACTTAACCGTTAAAACCTAACTATCAATCAACTATCAATCTCATCGCTCCTTGAGCCTTTGGCATTTTTATTTAAAGGTTACCTCCTGCGATAAATCAAGTTGAGCAAATATGAAAGATCTTTAAAAGTTCTCTAGAAATCTTTTTTTTTCGAAAAATCTTTGTCCGTTCTCGATATTATGCGAAATTATGACGTCATGAGTTAGCATTGAGCATAATTATGGGAACTAAATATTGAAATTTATGTAAAATTTTCAAAACGCGTCAAAGTGAACGGCCAGAAACCATTTTTAATTCTATATGGCTTGTCAAAAATGATATAACATCCGTGCAGAGCATATTCATGACATCATGCATAAGTAGTAAATCTTCTTAGTCCAAGTTCTAACGAACCAATCAAGAATTTTTAAAAAAAATATTTAAATTCCTAGACAACCTTTCAAGCTCCTTCATATGCAATTTACTTTATTTTTCGCGAGAGGTAACCTTTAAGTGGATGTTCTGATGCAAACCCCGCATATTTTTGCTAAAAAAGGCGTGAACTAGTTATTAATTTGCCCCGTGGCATTCTTAGTTGTGTTTTGAATTTCCCGAATCCTGCTTTGCCTTCCTTGTGTTAAAGGGTAAATCAATCAGTCTGTGGCTTTTCGTTTGGTAGATGCTGGAAGTGTTGACGATTTTCCTTTTTCGGCTACCTATGCGTATCCATTATCCCAGGGAAAACAAGCTCGGTTCAAATCATCTAATATAAAAATTTAAAAAAAGCCTTATGCAATGTAATATGAAGTAGATACTCAAAAGGTTTAGTGCAATGATATCTTTTTTTTTCTTTTTACCATCTCGTTTGCGGGGATAGGTTTCCAAATCGTAACTAACTAACTATGTCCGAAATGATCAATTGCAACGTCATAGATTTAAACTTCGTACCTAAACTCTCTAATATGAAGTAGATACTCAAAAGGTTTAGTGCAATGATATCCCTTTTTCTACATTCTAGGATAACCCTAATGTCTAGTAAGGACAAATAGAATATTCTAAATTATGTTACTTGTGGAAAAAAATGGAGGAGTTGCGAGGAGACTATAAAAGTGAGGAATTCTAGGAAAATATGACATTCCTGGAGGATGTGCGAGTTTTAAATTAGTTATGCAACTGTCAGAGCTGAGAACCTTAGAAGCGCCTCTTTGGTAAAAAAAGACATGCAATTTGAAGTTCCTTTAAACAAATATAAAGAAAGGTGAAAACAAAGCAGAAAAAAAAATGACGACAAGAATGGGTTTAGGGTCTTAAAAAAGTTTCGTATCCTCTTTTAAATATGTTGAATTGAAAGCTAAATGTTCTCAAGCTGTTGACCCTGCAGTCTTTAGAAATCAGATGTTAAATACAGAAAAATAAATGAAAAAGTCATTATCAGCATAGATTACAAGGGCGAAAATACTATAGATGGTGTAGACGATCCAGACACTCACTTGGAGATTGATCGGTACGATGGCCCCTATGGCTTACTTCTCTTCTTGAAAAAAACCCTTCTCTTCTTAGTCAAAACACTTCTCTTCTTAGTTAAAACACTTCTCTTCTTTCCTATGAAATCTTCTCTTCCGTTCGAAACACTTCTCTTCCAAAGTGAGAAACACTTCTCTTCCATGAACTCAAAAAATTCCCAGACCCAATTCCGGTCCAGAATATTGATTGAGCTAGATTTCGCTAACTCACGTTTTTTAAATAAATGACCAAGCCGTCACCTCCAGGTTTTTTGCGTTTTTCATATATAAGGGAGACGAGAGTGAATAAATGACGTAACCGTTTAAGGCACTCGTTTATGTTTTTTAATACACTCGTTTTTATAAGAATACCAAAATTTTAACCAGACTGACCATTATTTCTTTATTATTCTAAACAAAATACGTATTGTTTTAATCTAAAATCCCAGCCTGATATTTTTGGAGGTAAATGTGCTTTGCTTGGTTGACACCACCATGATTTTGAGGACTCTCGGTAGCCATCTATTTTGCCATTTATTGTGTCTCTTGATAAATAAAATTAATTACTTTGCTACTGATCTGAATTGATTGATGATATTACTTTATTCATGCACATGCTTCGGGACCTGCTACAATATTTTAGAAATAATATTTACTTTCGTAAATTGAGCATGTGTTAGGCAAGTATACTTCTTGCGAAAAGTGAAAAAAATTATACAGACCGTGGGTGCAAAATTGCAGACCAGATTTACTTGTGAAAATTACTTGTGAAGAGAAAGTTTGGGGTCACAGGCAGAAGAGAAATGTGGGAATACAGAAGAGAACTGTTTGGATCATAGAAGAGAAGTGCTTTTAAATTGGAAGAAACGTGAGCCATAGGGGCCATCGAGTTTTAGCATAATAGCTATTACAGAAAGCATAGGCACATTCGCCAAAGAAAATTACAGTCGACGCTCATTATCTCGAACCTCCGTTATCTCGAACTTTCTCTATCTCGAACTTTTTCTTCGGTCCCTTGAGTTCTGTAAGCAATAGTAGGCAAAAAAAACGTTCGGTATCTCGAACCTCCGTTATCTCGAACTTTCACTATCTCGAACTTTTTTCTCAGTCCCTTGGACTGATTTACGCTCGTTATCTCGAACTCTTGAAGAGGAATTTTGAAAAAAGAAGACCTTGCGCTGCTTTTTTTAAAGTCACAAAATGTTGCAATAAAAAGAAGACATTCCATTGTAAAACAGGTAGATTTTGCAATGTTTTTTTTGTGATTTCCTTTGTCAGAATGCCACCGAAAAGAAAGCTCGTTGTAAAAACTTTGGCAGAAAAATGCCAAGCATTAAAAGAATTGGAAAAAGGTATTCCAAATAAAGATATCGCTAAAAAGTACGGGGTGCCTAAAAACACGATATCAACTTGGCTAGCCAATAAGGAAAAACTTTTTTCTGCTCTCGAAAAATCTTCGAGCAAGAAAAGAAAGATCAGAGATGGTAAATTCTCAGAAGTAGATCTTGTCGTGTTCAAATGGTTTGTTTCACAACGAAGCAAAAACATACCAATCGATGGGACAATACTAAAGGAGAAAGCTAAAAGCTATGCACAGGAGCTTGGAGTAGAAGATTTCAAAGCTTCAGACGGTTGGCTTGGTAAATGGAAAAAAAGGTAAGAATATTAAATCTCTTTTTTTCGAATTGGTTTTATTTTGATATTAAAATCTTAAAAAGACTAACATAAACTAAATATGTTTCTCGAGTATCTCGATGCACTTTTCCGTTCCAATAAATGTCAAATTGCATGGCACTTGCATGCCTTCACCATCTCCCAAATTAACTGGTTTTCCAGTCACAGTTACTTTGCACGAGCTTAATTCATCAGCTCTGAGGAAATAAAATATTGTTTTAGCAAATTTTCCAGATTTTCCAAGTGGTAAATGTCAAACTATCTTGTTTTCTTTCTTGACACACACAGCATATTTGTCAACGGGATTATTAGGCTCTCCTTCGCATTGTAAAGTCTCCCCATTTTTTGGAGTCCACAATGCTTTATAAACGTGGAACCCCTTAACATGTGAAGCCAATTCAAATTCTTTTATCATTACAACATTGATTAAACTTTGATCAATTATCATTTTTGCAAGATCCATCTTCTCCTTTTTCTCCTGGTTTGCTTTTCCTTGTTGCCATGCACAAGTAATAATGATAATGTTCACAGGGTGTTCACACAAGAATTTTTAAAAACATTCGAATTGAAATTCGAACATTCGTATTCGAAAAAATGCACGAACAGGTTAACAATAAATCTTTTATACAAGTCGGTATTTGTTTTATTTTCTATTTCAGGCACAATGTAACGTTCAAGACGGTCGTTGGTGAAAGCAATTCTGTTCAACCTGATATGATAGCATCTTGGTTTGAAACCACTTTACCAACATTATTAACTAACTACAAACTAGAAGATATTTACAATGCCGACGAATTCGGTCTCTTCTACCAATGCTTGCCAAATAAACCGTATCACTACAAATCCGAAAAATGCTCTGGGGGTAAAAATAGCAAAGTCCGAATTACCGGGCTTGCAGCTGCCAATGCTGTCGGAGATAAGCTACCAATGTTTGTGATTGGTAAATCGAAGAAACCAAGGTGCTTCAAAAATGTAACATCCCTACCCTGCAGGTATAGAGCGCAGAAGAAGAGTTGGATGGGATAGCTCTCTTTTCGAAGAGTGGGTGCGAGAAATCAATGCAATGTTTCTAAAAGAAGGTCGAAAGATAGTCTTGATCATCGATAATTGTCCCGCTCACCCTGATGTCGGTGGACTGTCCAACATTAAATTGATTTTCTTACCTCCAAATACAACTTCTGTGTCACAACCGATGGACCAAGGTGTCATAAGATGTCTTAAGTCTCTTTATCGCCAAAAATTGGTCAACATGATGATTCAAAACCTAGAAAAAGGCAAAGATCTTCCAAAAGTTTCAATTCTGCGTGCTCTTCAAATACTTGTTTCGTCGTGGGACAAAGTGAAGAAAGAAACCATCGTAAATTGCTTCAAGAAATCAAAGATTTCCAAGAAAGCTCAACAGAATGCAACTGATGATATTGATGATCCATTTAAACAACTGGAGAAAGATCTCACACAACTGCGTGCCATTGACGATACCATTATTCCTGCTGATCTCTCGGCCCGTGATGTTGTCGATATTGACCAAGATTTGACCACAATCGAAAATCCCGTGACTGATGAAGAAATCCTTGAGTCGGTACGGCCAAGTACAGATGAGAATGACGAGGAGCATGATGAAAATGCCGATGTCATCGAGGTGTTTGATGAGCCAGTGAGCAAGCCAACAAAATCAGAAATAAACACTGCGGTGGAGACTTTACAAAATGCTTGTCTATTCACTGATGATGGAAATGACATGCAACGCCTCCTGCTTCGCTTTGAAGATTTGTTTCTTAAAAGTGAAATGAAAAACAAGAAGCAAACTAGTATTTTGAGCTTTTTCGATCAAAAATAATGTATGTAATTGTAATCAACAATAAGTATACATGTACGCAAAATGCTGTTTTCTTTATTATCCATTTCCCTTTCTTGACCAAACAGTTCCTTCAAGTACCCTTAATTCAGGTGAATTTTAATTTTAAAAGCTTGCCCACAGATACTTATGACCGAACTACTGACCCTTGCCCTTTTCTGAAAATTTCAAAAAATTTCGAAAAACTCGTTATCTCGAACTTTTCATGGACCCTTGCCCTTTTCTGAAAATTTCAAAAAATTTCGAAAAACTCGTTATCTCGAACTTTTCATGAAATACGCTCGTTATGTCGAACCTCCGCTATCTCGAACGCTCGCTATCTCGAACTTTTCTTTCGGTCCCTTGGGAGTTCGAGAAAACGAGCGTCGACTGTATTTGTTTTTTGTGACATAGTTCACAAAGAAGTTTTATCCTAATCCTATAGCTACCTTTATTATTAGAAAATTATTTAGTTTAGTATGAAAAGATTTTAACGGCAAATTTTTTTCTAGCAAAATGTCAACAGGCCGTCGCATAATACAATACCTAATAAATAAAAATTTCGGTATTGAATTATGCGGATGCAGAACTGGCCGTTGACATTTTGTAAAAATTCACCAGCCTAATTCGGATTGGACCAAAATGTTTTGATATTTTTGGCTTGTCATCTATAATTTAACGATGATGGCTCCCCATAGTTCGCACCCCCCAAAAAAAGTCCACTGCGTTGGTCGCAGATAATGTAAACCATTGTGTTAGAAATAGCAGAAACATAGAATTTTGTTCCCGCTGTGGAAAAGGTATGCCTCCAGAGCTTACATTTACCTTTTACAACATAGTTGTTCAGATTTAGACAGCTCTGTCGTCAACACTTTCCAAGGAGAGCATAATGTATATCTTAGCCTAGACGTTTGTTAACTTTATTTTCTGAAAATTTATGGAATCAGACCCCAATTTTATACCCTCAATATTCTTTTTATCAAACTATGACTAGATATCCTTAGCCTTGAATCTAAAGGATGATCTACCATATATTACCAATACACCTCTTTACAGTTTAAGTTGTTCGCTCATTTTCTGTATTGAGGAAAGGAAGTAAACAAAGTGAATTTAATAAGGGTTAGATTATTATGAATATTTCTCATTTTCTGTAAAAATAATTAGTCTCACAGCATAAAAATTTAGTATTTTATTGCCTTTTTTTTAATTCTCAATAAGAGCGTTGTACCAAAAGAAAGATTTATTAAAACAATGGTTCTAGCTAACCATTGTTTAAATAAATCTTTCTTGTGTATTTCAGCAATACTGAAACTTTTGTACTTTACAAAACAAACAACCTAAAACCATCACTGAAGTAGCGTATTATTGTAAGACTCTGGATGATTTTTACTTCAAATTGACCTACCCTGCAGCATCACGAACAGCTAAATGGTTTAACATGGTTACTATCCCTTCACCACATACCAGAATTGTTTGGGCAGATTCACCACTCAGGAGCTATGTATAGCTCTGGACACCTCCTTCTAAGGCCACTTGCAGTTGAATCTTCATTCATGGTTATTTGTTGCAATGAAACTAAAATGCGTGATGCGCTCATTATTCATTATTTTTAAAAATTCGACCAATTATGTTTTTTGTAATGAAATAGACAAACAAAAGTTTAAAGTTTCTGTTATTTTAACAAAAATTAGCTACTTTTGCTTAAATAGTTATAATATATATTATTGTCATAACACCCTCCTTTTTATGATTATTATATGTGTTGGAAAATACACTAGCTAAAATACTGTCAACTAAACTAAAGACTGCAAAAAAACAATAATTTTTTTGTTTTTTTGTTACAGTACAGTCTGAATGTAATCTACCGCGTACACGCTAATATCACACCTTTGCGTGGAGGACGGCAGTCGTTTGTCTTTTGTTTTAATTAAATCCCTTGAGCGTTTTGCGAGTTTATATTTGCGTGTTAAAAAAACACTGCGCTCGCGAAGAAATATCGGAGCAATTATATTTCTTCTAATAGTGAGATGCATTGTGTAAATGTATTGATAAGCTATTCCCTTAAGTATTAGCATGAAGTAATTAAATAATAAAAATCTTTCGCAAAGTTTTATAATACATTGCGCGAGAATGTATTGTTGATTTAATTACTTAAAAAGATTTCAGTGCCTTTAATCTAAGAAACATTAGAGAAGCATTGTTCACAACTATTAAATGCCGCTTTTCGTTTATTTAAACTTTTAAAATGCGATCTAAAAAACATTTCTATCACTGCTATTTGTTTTTAAACTTTTAAAAAGGGATCTAAAAAAACATTTCTATCGCCGCTTTTCGATTTTAAACTTTAAAAATCGATCTAAAAATACATTTTTATCACCGTTTTTCGTTTTTAAACTTTTAAAATGTGATCTAAAAAAGATTTTCTATAGCCATTTTTCGTTTTTAAACTTTTAAAATGCGATCTAAAAAAGCTTTTCTATAGCCGTTTTTGTTTTTAAACTTTTAAAACACGATCGAAAAAACATCGCCGCTTTTCGTTTTTAAACTTTTAAAATGCGATCTAAAAAAACATTTCTATCGCTGCTGTTCTTTTATAAACTTTTAAAATGCGATTTAAAAAAACATTTCTATCGCCGCTGTTTGTTTTTAAACTTTTAAAATGCGATCTAAAAAAAAACGCTTAATTACTGCAATTAAAATTTTCAAAAGAGTTTGCGCAAAATAGATTGCTAAAATTGATCTTGCAACCTGTTGTGATTAAACAATCGATCACGTGGGGTCATTGTTTATCAGCAAGGCAATTATTTCCTTAAAAAAACAAAAGCTATCGCAATGTTATTGTTCTGTGTAACTATTCATGCGAGTTTCGCGTCCACGGTAGATTACATTCAGACTGCACTGTATGTTGCAAGTGGGGAAACTTTTCGTTTGCTGGAATTTCAATTCAGAGTAAGTTGGCGTAAATGCAAGGGGAGTACCTGAAAACGCCAAATAGGGCTGGCAAATGGTTAGAAATTTCCGAAAAATTCTTACAGAGTTGGAACGATCCTAACACTATCCGAGGTATTGACGGAAAGCGAAATAAAAAAATGTGCTGATAAATAAAATTAAGAAATGTGATGCAAAATTTGTTTTGCACTTGGGGCCACTAGAGGATCATGCATCAAAAACAAACTTAAAACCTAAAAATTACATTTTTGTTGTTGCAGAAATCAAGTTTGTTACAATTTTTTCTGAAGTTTAAGGGGTTGGTCCACTTGCTTCATTTCCATCACTAGCAACTTTGTTGCGTTTTGATGAAAACTTTTGCTATAGTGGCCCGTAGCTTGAGACAAGTAAATTTTTTTCCTTTGCAACAAAAAATTTTAACTGCATGCATAATGTGAAAATACAAGGAAAATATGCTTGCCATAACACTCTACTCCATTGTATTATTATATTGATTACAATACCATTACATATATAGTCACTAAGAGGGGTTTGTCATGTCACTTGTTGCTTTTAGCTAAGTTTTGTTTCTATCGTGTCAAGGGGTGTGATCTTTATGTCTTTGATTAATATTTTTATTTTTATTTTTTAAATTGCATGCCCAAAATAATTTATGTTTTTGTGAGGTCCCCAGATTTAAAAATTACAAAAAAGATAGAAAATGTAAAGTACACTGCATAGAGGTCGCTCTTCTGATGTGGGGAACAAGCACAATACAGGTTTCAGCATTGTTCACAACCAGGAATTTCAACCCAGTATAAAAAATGTAGAAGCCAAGTGGCACAAAAAATATTTATGTAAATTTTCCGACCTGCCGATTGTAAGATGGTTATTTTTAAAATCTGGCGATTATACTTTACTAAAAAACATGATCACACACCTCATAATCTTTTTTGGTCTATTGTGAAGCGTTGTGCTGGATATAGTTGCTCAAAAAAAATGAAAAAAGCAATTGATTATTTTTTCATAAATTACCTGGCAATAAGTCCTGGGTCTTTAGCATTTATACCTTACAAATGTACCTGGAACCAAGGTTTGCTTAAAATGTACTGCTGTTCTGATTTATTACAGAGCACTACTTTTGTGAAAAATAAGGTTAAATTACTGCAGAAGTTTCTATGAAAAGTATGCTCTTCATCAATAAAGGACAGACTGACTTGCTGCTTGGTTTAAAATGGTTTTCCATCTTTTGTTTGAGTATCAGTGTATTACACAAGCTGAGCATGAGAGTGGCATTATTGAGGGCAATTGACATTAATGTTTTATTCATGCTCCCATTACAGCTCCTGGAAGTGCGGTGCAGTTGAGAAGAAAATGATCTGGGGATAAAGTTAGTATACTCTAGATTCGACTGACCGGTTGCCTCACATTTACATCACAATACCTCAGAAAACGAAGGAAACCTTAATCTAGCAGTAATTTCTGTATTATGAGATGCATTGATTGAAGCAGTGTCCTTCAACCTTAATTCACACTTGCTTTAGCAGTTCTTTTCTATTAATTTTTTAATCTGTATTTATATATAACAGCTATGTTTTTATCGCTGGGTAACTTAGGAGACCATTCTCCAATGATTGCTAGGTTTTTTTATATTATATAACAAACCCTGGGAACAAAGTTGATGGTGACGCAGACTTTTTCTATCGTACTTATTTGAGTAATCTTACTCACTCCAGTTATTCATCAGTAAATTTCACAATCTGTTTTTTTTTAAATAATCTTTTTTAAATCTGAACAAAAAATCATGCACACCTGTTGCTACTATATATTAGATTTTGTTGAAATATTAATATATCATATTGAAATATTTTTTTTAAAAAAACAAAAATCATGCGTACAGAGATCGATTTTGGAAATTTGTAGATTTTTTTTTTTTTAATTTTGTTGTGAAGGTATAGGTAGGTTGGGTCAGTCGAGACTTTATTTTATTTTTATTTTTAAAGCATGCTATTTAGGATAATTTTTCTTTTATTTAAAGAGAATGTACTAAATAAGCGAAGTTTATAAAGCCCACGATCAAAAACGGTTGGTGTTATTCTGAAAACGTATATAAAGAACAGGTATAGAGAACATTAAAGTCTGCCCCTTTCCTTCATGCCAACACTCTTATGCTCGGCTGATGCATTACACTGAAACTCGATCGAAAGACAGAAGACCATTTGGAACCATGCCACAAGTCAGTCTGACTTTCATCGTCACAGAGAATACTGCAAGAAAAGTGCGGACCCATGCAAGTTAAATATAACCAGAACATGGGAGCAGGTTAGGTGTCCTTTACCTGCTCCCATGTTCTATACAGCTTTTGGACGAATGTTCTTGTGACGTAATACAAAAGGAAAAACGTGTTTAATAAAGTCTAAAAAATCTTTTTAAAAGGAGAAAAAGAAATCAAAAATCTCTAGAAATATATTTTTTAATGCCAAAAACATGTAGCAAATCTGCTTGCACGTCATCGCGTTCATTGTTTCACTCAGGGTTAATACGTTATACAAAATTCATTTTTTTTATTGGGTTTCGTTTTCAGGCTGGCCTTTCTGCATCTGCAGAAAAAATAAAAAAAATAATTGTAACCCCAAAAAAATGCCACCGGGGTTCCTGCAGGAGACCCTCATCGAAATTCCAAATTGGGGCATAACGCCTCAATTGAGAATTTGTAGCTAACACACTGATAAACCAAGATTACTAATACACTACTAACACACCACTTTTTTCAATAAAATGATTTTGACATTCTATTTTAAATATTCTATTCAAAGTTCTATTTAAGTTCTATTTGAAATTTAATGACTTTTACTGGAAGCCTAACAAACTCCCCTAACATCAGAACTGTACACATAATAAAATGCAAATTTGTGATATTTAACAAAGTATCCTTTTTAAACCTATAAGTACTTTTCTTTATGTACATTTTATATGCTGGGAACCTAAACTTTTTAAAATCAATGTAAAAAATAGTTTGTGCAATATGTGTGGACATTTTCATTTGTTAAACAATTATGCTTCAGAAAACAGGAAATATTCCTGAGGCAGAACGACAACAAAAACAATGAAAGGGACATTAAATAGTGAAAAAGAGAAATTAAAAAAAAACACAAAATTGAAATTAAAATTTGTTAAAAGAACCCTAAATGACACTTCAAGGCTTCAAACTTGTAAATTGCCTAAAGATGGCGGATCAAACTCCCAAAACGACTGACTCATCCCGCCACTTCTACACCAATTTTATATTTTCACAACACAACAAATTTAATATGGAATGATAAAAAGCCTGTGCATTGTGTCAATTAAACCAGAGTCAGGGGAAGTAAGTGAATTCTTGAAGACACAAATCTTCTGAAAATTATTATCTAAGCAAAATTTTTACATATAATAATTTAATGAGAAATAACAAAATCTTCGCATAATTTTCATAAAATATAACTAAATAATTATCATGAATTTTTTACTCTCAATAAAGGTTATCTTCATTAATAATAATAGCAAATTATTAAATACAAATAAAAAGACAAATACAAAGTACCTTTTTCACACAACCACTTGTCATAGCCATTATTTCTTTGGCACAAAGCAATTGCACACAACATAGTGTGATATCAGCCTATTGTTGTACATTCCATACTAGATTAACTGATTAATGCACAATTAAAGCTCCTCCACAACTCCTTGTATTAGTATAGGTTTATAAGCTCACTAAGAATAACATACAGATTTCCACAATTATATTAAGTCTTAGTATTTTGATTTCAAAAAAACTAGTCGAACCATAGCAATAAAAAACTCATGTGAAAATTGAAATATTCACTATTAGTAATTTTCAATAGTTTTTAAATTGATTTGGTGGTGATTTTCAAACACTGACAACTAAATGCAAGATATCAGTGCTTGTTAGGTTTCACAGGCACCTAGAACCCACGCACAATTTTTAACACATTTTTCACTGCAGGTGTTATAACAATTTCATATAACGTTGGATACAATGACAATGGTGATGTAGAAGAAGAAAAATCAGTTCAAACTAAATAATAAATATATATATTAAGCTTTAAGTGATAGTGGCAAATGTAGTACAAAACATGAAATACAAAAACATACTAACCTGCTACAGTAAAAACCCAACGTGAAAAAATTTGAACTGAATAAACTTGAATTTATGTTTATATATGAATTGAAAACCTTTATGCAAAGTGAAAACCTTTGTCTTCGTGAAAGTGAGCAACTTCTCGTTCAAACCTTGAATCCTGTACACAAAAAGGCATACTACTATTAAAATTTTAAACCATGATTTTTTATTTCCTCACGGGATAAAAATTAATGTATACATAAAATACAGAACAGTTCGAATAGTTATATGTAACAAATCGAGAAGATAGTTATAACGTTACAGTGCTAAGGATATACCAAGTTCAAGAAACAGTTTGATAATTTAAGCTTTGTTATATATTCTGTTACAGACATATACACAGACATAGTTATTGTATTATTAAAATAAATTATAATAGTTCTTTATAAAATCGATAGTGTTAAATCTTTGAATTCTAATCCTTTATGTCCAAGCATTTTTATTTTCATATACTTTACATTGTATGTTATCTTCACTTAACGTGACTGCTTATTTAATTTTTGTGGTCCATTAATAATATAACCTAGCAATTTTTAAGGCAAATGTCAACATGTTCACAACAATTCCTCATTGACCAGGAATTTTAACCCAACATGGTTTTTCATTTAAATTTGATGTAGCTTGAACTTACAGAAATTTTGCTCTTATTTTTCTCTTAATTTAATTGTTGTTTGTGTATGGGAGCATGTGATTATAACAAAAAATTTCAATTGCTGACATACACACTCTTGAAATACAAATTTGCTTACATGAAACACATGTTTGCCACTTGAAGCGGTCAAATGACGTTTTATGTCCAACAATTTTGTTTCGCACTAAATAAATTAAATTAGAAAGACTGATTATAATGATCACATGTCTGTCTGGGAGCCAAAGATATTAACTTCAAAAAAGACATGATAATAGCATGTTTCTCACTGTATCAACCTTTTTCCAGCCTACCCAATAATATTTATATAGCTCTTTCTACATCTTTCTTTGTTAGTTATATTTTTTTTTTCTAAATTTTAGCCAAACAGGTACCTTTTCTCGCCTATGTACATATCTACAATTAATGTCAAAAAATATTATAGAAAACCATACCGTTTTTCAAAACAAACCCCAGAAGTTCAGGCTGTGTTTCGGTGTTTATTGGACTATAATTCTGCTATGCAAGAAATAATTTTGACATCATTTTTCTCATCCCCTCTTCAAGCTTTGTCCATTGGTGCAAATAATTTGGTGAAAAAAAGACTTTAGAAATTTTACTAGTACAGTGGAAAATATAAGGAGATTATATTGGTATAGAAAATACTACATAAGGTATTTAGAACCTCAAAAACCATCAGAGATTTTTTATCATCATTGTCTATGTCTGGACTAGAAGTTTTATAAGAAACCAGAGCGAGTTAACTTTGGCAAATAAAATTTCATTCTGGCCTTGCTTGCAAAAACAAATTTGCTTCGTTTTTTATTTGACTTGTGTTGTTAATGACTGGTAGCCTCGTGGTAGAGTGTTCGATTCCAGTGCGGGAGGTCTTGGGTTCAAACCCTGGTGGAAGGGGGGAATCTATCCGTCCTGCTTAGTGCTCAGCATAAGAATAGGATTGATATCTTAGGTGGTTGCCTAGTTAAGCGATTGCTGTGCTTGCATGACTTTCATAGCGCGAATGGAAGCTTTAAATGCACTAGGACCCTCTTCACAGGACCCTTGTTGATAGCAGTGCCAATAGGAACTGAAGAGGCTACCCTGGGTGAATATTTTCAATGATAATAACAATAGTAATAATAAAATGTTCAGAATACCTTGTTTTTACTGTTTATGTTGTTTACAACTTTAGGATGCATGTTAATACATCCAAATTCTTGAGGTACAATTCAATGTTATTTATCAAATCAAGCTAGTTTGGTGAAAAAGATTGGAGGAAGACAATTTGTTGAGTAAGTACAAATTATTTGGTAGTTTACTTAGAAATAAGTCCTAAAAAAGTTATTTCAAATTACTTTTATAAACAACACATAGATTGAAAGTATAGCTACAAACCTGGACATAGTTTAGTGGAAAGGACCACCACCAGTTGAGAATGCTGTTTCTATTTTAAATAACAGACATTTCCAACTTGTCAATGTTCAAAGCTGACTTAGGACTTGGACTTGGGATCTTAGGTTACTTAGCTAAGTCCAATACTAAATCGTGAGCATGCCCCAATTTCTTACCAGGAGCAGATTGTTCCCTAATGCAGACATTTTGAAAAGTGAAGCCAGTTCATTTTAATGTTGTTTACTTGGTCTACACCCTAAAACTTCTTTGGCCCACCTGCTGCAAAGTACTGGCCAAGGGATGTTATTTGACCATTTTGAGAAATAGCAAAAAAACAGCCATTTTCACAAATATTATATCCCGGGTTGTAGTTTATAAAAACTGAAAAATCAAAATTATCCTTACATTTTTATTATTGCGTTAAATCCAGAAATTATTTGTATATTTAGCTTTTCCTACTTCTTCTCAAAAATATTTTAGTAAACATGCCAATGATCTATCAGGTTAACTATCTACTCCAAACCCTTCATTTTTAAAAACTATAGAATGCATATACTTTGCTATTTTAATAGGGTCTGTCAGTAATGTCAAAAATTGTCAGGAATTTTCTAATGTATTTTAAAATGCCAGGCAAAAGTCAAGAATATATGAGAATTTTTATATGGCAGGAAAATGTGATGAATTTTAGGTTTAAATAGCCAAACAAAACTTTTTTCTTTTTTTCAAAGTTTTGGCAAGGATTGAATCTTTGGTCTATTCTTAAAGAATTAAAATTCATTTTTTACAGTATGTTTTTCATTATAATTTTATCAAATTTTAGAATGATCCAAGATTCAAATAGAGTAGTTCTGCTCCATTATAGCTAAAAAATGAGGAAAATGTCAGAAATTTTAGTCAAAAAATGTCAGAGAAATCTCTGGAAAATAAAGAGTGAACACCCTGTACTCGTAAAGCAAAGAAAACATACGTATTTTGTTATGAAGGAATCTTCAGAGATTTTCATCAAAATTTCCATATGTAGATACTAAGTTGAAAGGTGACTTTTTGTTTGGTCATTTAAAAAAAAAAAACTTTATACAACCTTAGTTCTTTAAAGATGTTACAGAAGATTTAATGCTTTTCAACAAACCTTTTGTATTTAGAATTATCTTGTTATTCAGCTACTCAGGTAAACAATTTTGTGCAGGGAATATAAGAAATAGTAAGAAGAGAAAGTAATATACATATATGTTTTCAAAAATAAAATACAACTAAAATAAAAAACAACTATAGTATTAGATAATCCAAGGGTTAGTTTGGTATATGATAGAAATAAGGTGTTACAATGATCAGGCCTATATTAGTTGAAGTGTTAAGCTTAGCTCGTGTTACTGCTGTTAGAAAAAAAATGTTATTTATTTTCGTCTTGGCGATCATTACTACAACTTTATGTGCATGAGCATTGCCCTAGGTTGTCTAATACTTTGTTCACAAATCTAAATCTAAACTTAACGTAAATAAAAAAATTTATCTTTTGTGCGTCTTTATCGTTTCTCCATCCTCCTGCTATGTGTTTCCTTTAGTTTACTCTCCTCTCTTTCTGTTTCCTTTAGTTTGCTCTCCTCTCTTTCTGTAACAAAAAATACCATAAAAGAATATGAAGTAAAGTCTATATATATATAAATATTAGTTTGATATTGAATGTTATTTTTTTACCATTGCAAATCTTGAAGTATATTGCATATCTATAAAATGGGTCTGTGTGGACAAACCATAGGCTATGTTTTTGTAACCTTGAATGTTACAGCAGACTGCATACTTTGACCTCAGTCCATTATGTTTTGCCAGTGGAACTGGTCTAATCTCTTGTGTTTCTTGTATAGCTTCTGTCATTTCTATTTTAATCGACTTTTCTGTAGCAAAGCAACACAGATTTGATCAAGGTTATTCGTTGCAACCTCCGCGTGCGCTGAATCCGTTTCGGTAATAATGGCGTTGTAACAACAACAAAAATAATAATATAAAGAATCTTACCTTTTGTACTTATACCTCTCTTCCGAGTTGTTATTCCTCTTTCTTCGTTCCGCTGAACCATAGTTAATAAAAATTTTAAAATAACTCTAACTTTTTTATATATATAATTTATAATAAAAAGATAAGTGAATATAAAGTTTGTATTGAGAACTATGCGAAAAAATGAGCGTACGCTTTTTTGTGTATTTTTTAGATCTTGTTGCTTTATATAATATTACTAAACTTTTATTGCCAACAGACAAGCAAAATGCATTTCCACAAAAGATTTATTTTCTAGCATTAAGTGCAAGTAAATATAAAAAAATCTCCAAAAGGTTCATTCTACAACATTAAATGAAAGCTATATAGCATCTTATATTGCTCCTCTGTCTTTTAATAATAACTTTTGTTTTATGTCCAAGGCTTTAAAAATGTTTTTAACTTCCTTCTCGCCCGAGCTTTTTCAGCTTTGGATTTGTTTGGAAAAAAAGCTTAAAATGTATTATTAGAGCTTTCAAGAACCAACAGGAGATAATACTATGTTTATATTTCATAATGTTGTTTGGGCACGTTTTAACATGCATGTAAAAACATTAATCCAAAATATAAAACTTATTTACATAAACACGAAAGAAAGTTGCTAGGCACCAGCTTATTTTTATTGGTATGTTATCTCTAACACTAATTATTTTTAGTAGGAATTGGCTATGTATATATTCTGACATTTTCATTCTGGTAAGGAGGTGCATTTCCTAGAAAAATTTTATAAATATATTATGTCTTTCGCAACGGGGGAGTCTTGGATTATCGCAAATATGACTGTAAAACACCTGGAGGAAAAAATCTTGAAAACCTTGCAGGTGATGAAAGTTGGAAGACATTCTGTTAAAACTTTCTGTGTTTTGTTAAATAAAGCCATTTTGTAAATAAATAAAAAAAAACTCAACATTTTTTTTCTCGTAACTAGTCCTTTTAAACATATAAACGCGTCGCTCCCATATAAATAAAATAAAATTCTGTGATTTATTGATTTTCCCAATTTTCACCAAATAAGCATTTTTTCAAATTTATTTTTCTTCGCAGAATTGGTGATTTTCCATCTTATCGCTTTCTTCGACATTTTTTAGCTTTCAATGTCACGCTTGACTGAATAATGCTTCAGAGACCACATACTCCGAATGCAATGTTGTTGAGTTTTTATTGATTTATTTTTTGCGAATTGTGCATAGCGATTTCGGCTACGCATTAGCTGCGAAATATCTTCTTGGTTTTTACCGGAAACAAAGAAACATGCTGCAAATTTAGAATACTGAATGTAAGCACTCTTAGGTGTTAAAAAAAGGCAGCTATTTTGAATTATTTTCAGTAATGAGTTTTTCTAAGAATGAAGATAAACATTGGTCAAAAAGCTTAAGCGACGGCAATCTGATTGGATTAATTAAGTCGAATTAGCCAACTTTTTGATTTGCGCTATATCGCACTGATTTGCGCCGAGTCAGCGGCAATTTCTTTTTACTGCACATGCGTTGCGCAATATAAATCCGCGCTTTTTGCGCTCTAGCGATAAAAGGGCTCAATGAAAACAAGCCTTTAGTCCGGTTTCTATACAGCAGCATTTTGCGACCAGTCTTAAAAAGTGATTTGATCTACGCATGCTCATTATCAGAAAAAATTCGCTGACCTCGCGTTTTTATATGCGATTCCTTTATTTAACTGATTTACATTCCAAGCATAAATCTTGTTGTTGCCCTTGGTGGGTAGCAATGAAGTTGGGAAGTATTGATGTCTGAATCACAGGCAAACTTAATAAAACTGAAGAGAGGAAACTGAAGAGAGGAAACTTCTATACCTGATAAAATTTGAAAATCATGTTTCTCCTCTGACGCCATGTGGAAAACGTATTCTTCGCACCCAACCGTTTAACGACGACCCCCTTGAAACGAACCTTATGTAAAATGTAGGTAATTTTATGCCAGCATGAGTTTCGTTTTATTTCGCCCCCAATATCAAGTTCCATGTAAACAGCCTCTCAATATTTGAACAGGCTCTACTTAGCTACATTTCAACTTAACTCCCAATCAAAACCTTTACTTAAAGTATACGTAAGAATTAAAGTATACGTAAGAATTTTTATTGAGATTTTCATTTCAAAGGAGCTAGCAACTACGTGTTCGTTTTGTTTTGAAATTCTACCCAAAATCGAATGAAAGCAATATGTATACGAATCAGTTTAGGAGCGTAATGGCAACCATGTCAAATGTTTTTTTACGTATCTTGCATTGTTGTTAATATTTGCGTCATATTAATATTGACTAATCTCAAATTATACAGCAACGAATATCTTCTGCTTACATCAGCCATGTTTTGCAATATATGTAAGCAAAATATAGCCGAATGGAAATGGTTTTGGCATATGCGATAAAAGTCGCGGCGCTTTTTACGACTGGGCGCAAAATGCTGCTTGCATTGAAATCAGCCTCTTTGATTGGGTCTAACTTATGTTTAGGATGAATCAGAAATCATATGTTAGTATTTATTTGAAATATGAAACTTTCATGCAAATCGCTTTAAGCATATTTTTCAAACGCTTATAGGCGATGTGTTTTCCGTTCTGTCTTTGTCTGCAGAAAGTCGTGTTTTCAGCTACGACAAATTATTATTATCAAATCGTAGAAATATGTTAGTTCCATTTATATGTCATACAATCCCCAAAAAATTCGATTTGTTTTTTATGGAAATTGTTGTAATAAATTTGATAGTGACATCTATAACTACGTTTTTTATAATTATTTTATAAAAGCGTTGAACCCTATCATTTAAGGAATGACTAATGACTAATTAGTTTTATCAATCGTAGATCTATGACAACAAATACTGAAGCATTGTGATTTTGATAATCTTTAACTTTACAATATATTTTCGGAGAAAAAAATGAACGAAATCGTATTACTTGTTTCTTTAGGTTTGGGCAATGTCATTTTCGCGCACCTTCGAAAAAGAAATATTTCGCGCACATAAGTTTTTGCGCGGATAAATGCGCGATAAATTAATAATTTTGCACTATCAATTGTTTACACAACGACACGACCAGTGTACGCTTGAAATGTCAAAAAAAAAAAATTATAATAACAAAAAGCCCTGCAACTGTGGAGCTTCCCACTGTGCAATAAAACTTCCCGGTTTGATTAGATCATGCACAGCTATGGAGAATAGACAGAGTAGGGACACATTTAAGTTACCGATACAATCATCATTAAATTAAGTTTTATCATGTGATTCTCTGTCTCTCCCGAACACATTTAGTGAAAACGAAGTCTAACATCGCCACCAGAGCCATCAGTGTACCAGGGGTCGAATAAATTATTCACACAATGTGTAAAAGACCTTTTCTGTAATTTATTTTTTTGTTTAGAAATTTATTTATACTGCTGATAAGCTATTTATTTTTATGCAGTATTTTTCTTATTTTTTGATAGAAACAGACGGACATATTTTATTATCAGATTCTTTTTCGGTTCGGTTCATCCCTAACATTTAAATAAAAGTTAATTTCTTTTTCCTCTTTGACAATATATAACCATTTTTCGCGCGTAGTTTTGTTAGCATATAAGATTTCAAAGCTATTTTTACTTTTAATTGCATTCGAAATAGCTAGCTTCATCTTTTGAACGCATTCTGGGTTCTAACTACTCCTCCGTGTACTCCGGTGCTCGTTAAAAGCCTCGTTAATGTTGTGTTTATTTCGGTTTGTTAATCATGTGAGACGCTTATAATAAATACGAGGTGTATAATAAACGTAATAAAATAAAAGTACGAATGCGAAGAGTCCGTACTTCTTTGCTATAAAACAACAAGTTCGTTCCGTCAACAGCATTTATTTAGCTGATATGATTTCTCCAAGCAAGGTAGGTTTGAAAATGGACAGCGCTACAACATTTCTTCGATTTTTTTTATTTCAAACAATTAACGGTAAGGTAACCATCGTACAAGGAGTAGCTTTGTTTTAGGACAAAAAAAACTGCAAAGACGCCAAGGTGTTGTTTTATTTCTTAAAATATCAAGCAATGAAAACTTGTTGCTAATAAGTTGTTTGTTGAATGGCGTCATTTAAAATCCAACTTTACTGTGACAACTTCATTATACTGGCCAACGCGTCATAATTGCAATGCGGTATGAAGCTATGCAATGGTATGAACGAGTAAACATTACCATACGTCTAATCCAATCAAAACTTGTTTTTTAGACGCAGAACAGGCCTTCGCCTGTTTGTATTATTTCTACGGATGCAGAGCAAGAAAATCCAAATAAGATATTTCTTGGAGGGATACCACCTCAGGTAACTTGCGAAGGACGTCTATTACAGGTCGAATTTATATTCAGACGTAGGCATCAAGTTACTTTTGTTCTTATCCATCGTTTTTTAGGCTACAGAGAAGCAACTTGAGGATTTTTTTTCTGAATATGGTAAAGTAAAAGACGTTCGCATTGTTACAGACAGAATTACTGCCGAAAGTAAAGGGTAATACATGATCTTTTTATAACCCTAACAGTTATTTTCATATTCAGGCTCGAGGCAATTTGTTAGGCGCGTGTTAGCGTTGATCAACCTTAATGAATCCTTTTGATGTGTTTTTTTCCTGATGTTATGGGTATTTTGACTACACACCACTAAGCTGTCTAAACTCGACCTTTTGTAATTATACCCTTGATTTTGTGACTGTTCTTGCTAAACAGGTTTATATAGTTCTTAGGGATACGTCCAAGTTTTTAATTTATATCTATTTTATGTAGATACGGTTTTGTCACTTTTGATGCGAGTGAAAATGTCGACCATCTGGTCGAGAAGAAAGCCATCCGAATGTATGGAAAAAAATTACGCGTGCGAAAAGCCATACGACGACATGGATCCCAGTTTGAACATCTAAGTCCCAGCCAACCTAAAAGTTTGTTTTATTTTTTTTTGTACATACTTGAAGCACCCTATTCGATATTGTAACCAAAAGTCTATGGTTTTTAGGGCAAGCAACCATAGTGGTTCCGGTTGGACAGCACACCACCAACTCTGCACCAATTCCAATTCCTTCGAATTATCAAGTGGCGCAATACCAATGCTATCAGCCATTAACTCCACCAGCATCTCCCGATCATTTTTCAAGCAAATCACCTCAAGAACAAGAGATGCTACCAGTTACTGGAGACTACTCTCCGATCGTAATACCATCCATGTGTCCTCCAGAGGTATTCTGAATCTTTAAAGTATTGGGTTTTTTTAGACGCTATCTGGCTAATTGTGGATATCTTTTATTTTAGTTTAATTTCTTGCCGTACAATGTTCCGTCACAAAACCAAGGACGTACGGCTTACTTGCAGGATTATTCGTCGTGTGTTTACATGCCATCACTACCTCAGTTTATACACCATCATCCCGTACCTGTTTTTCAGGTATGTAAATAGTACCCATCGGTACCTACCGAAAGATTCCTTGCACTTTTTTGTTCGTCTATGTTTTCTAATTTTTATTTATTTCGCAAAGCTAAAAAACAAGAACAAGAGAATGACCGCAGTTTAAAAACCATTTTGAGCATAAATGTGCAATTTTATTGGCCTAAAAATCTTGCTGCGAGGGAAAATGAGCTGCTAAATTTGAAGAAATTTAGTACCATTTTATCGCTTGTGCTGTAGATTTCTCTGCTGTGACAACATTTTCTGATAGAAAATATTGACTCTTATTTATTTTTAAATGCAATTTTTATTTATTTTAGTTCTAAAAAAAAAGACGAAAAAGATTTTCGAAAGTACGTAAATTCAATTTGATCCTGTTTGTAGTATAAATGTTAAATTATTATTTAAATTTTTTGTTTTTTGAATTTTTATACGTTATTAATTTAAATTTTAATTATTATATCGTTTTATATAGTACTGGTGTTTCTAAATTTTATGAAGAAAATCTATGGCGAAATTTTTTTAGGAGATTTTTTTTCTCAGTCATGTGGTTTTTCTTGAACAATTTTCTATCTAGGTTTGTACTTCGTGTTATTTCCAAATATTTATGTCCTTATATTTATATATATTTTTATACATTTATAAATTTATCTGGTTTCAGTTCAGTGGATGTGATCTGGATCACGTCCACTGCTTTACTGCCAGAATTTCAAAATGAAACAAATAATTTATATGACCAATGTAAATATGTTGAGTTGTTATAGCAAGCAAAAATGTGTTTAACACATCACTTTTGTTTTTCTTCTAAAAACGTAATGCGCGCCTGCCTATAAAAAAGAGTAGATGTGGAGGCTCGTTTTTATACGACACCTTACCGCTGTTTCGCTCGCCTCTTGTAAGCTTGGTTAACTGATGTCAGTATTTTCCTAATGACGGTATTAAATTTTCTATAGCTTGAAGTCTTATATCAAAATGAGAGAAAAGAGCCCTGGGATCGATGTTGTTAAACGACAGTTTTCTCAAAAAATATTTTTACGAGAATGTACGATAATCACCTCGGTCGGAGGATCTTTCGAACGCCACGCTAGTTCTAGCGGTACGCAAATAGCGAATTTAATTATGCGCATGCGCGAAAAATTGTTTTTTAAATATAGCGCCTCAGAGGCGAAAGCCCGATTCTTGGTCAGATTGCCTATCCCAAAATTGATGCTTTTTACGGCGATTTAAACAACAAACTAAGGAAATGTACTATTTTAATTGAAGGAAGTGAGGCCAGGTTACGTAACTAAGCGAAAAAAACATCTTACTTGCTTTTGTTTTGAAGTTACGCGGTAAAAAAACAAAACGAAAGTAAACACAAAAAATGACCTAGCTACATCATTAAATATCTCGACAACCAAAGTTTTTTTACCAAAGAGGTTTTTACAGCATTTAGTTCAGACCTTAAGCTCTTCAAAAAACTATGTTTGGAATGCATTTCACTTTTTTCCTAAAAATTTAAAGACTTGAAACAGACCCTACTTTTTGAAAAAAATATGGCCGCCACAAACCATGAAAACATGTTGGCAAAACTTTGTAGAGTTTGTGGAGAATTTTTAACTAAAAGTAAAGGTATTGCAAAACAGAAAATGACATTGGAGAAGGAATTAGAACTACTTTTTGTTCATATCCAGGAGGATGTGGACAACATTCATCCCAAATATGTTTGCTTTCGGTGTTACAACACACTTAAAAATATTGAAAATAGGAATACAACAACACAGTTGAAACCTAAAAATTGGTCTCCCCATACAGAAGTTTGCTCTGTATGTGAAAATGTTCAAGGTATGAAAAAAGGAGGCAGGCCATCAAAAAAGAAGAAAACAGGACGACCAAGTACTTTTAAGCCGATATGGTCAAGAAAAGCCTTAGAGGAAATTAGTGACAAAAATTTAAATGACATTATTCCACCCGTTGTCAGTCACCATGGCTTAGAAAAAAATCCACATTACAAGTTTTGTTTGTGCATGCTTTGTGGAAATCTTCTGAGACAACCTTTAATGGTTATCACATGTGAACATGCATTTTGTAAAGAATGCATCCTTATATATCTTGAAGGAAGTTTTCAAGATGAAAGTGAATGCCCTAAGTGCAAACGCGATGACATCATCACTCTTGTCAACCAATCAAATTTAAAACCAAGTTTGCACCGAAACCACATGGTAAATAGTTTACAAGTTGACTGTGATAACAAATGTGGAGAGAAATTTACATTGGATAAATTACATGAGCTTAAATTACACAATATATCGTGCAACACATCCACAAGTTCAAATACAAGTGCAAATTATTCAATAAGAGATGTATTTTTATTGGACGAGTCATCTCCTGTTCCAAGAGAAATAGAGGATGCCACCTTGCATGTTTTAAAACATAAAATGAAACAATCAACTGATATAAATAACAGCATAGAATTTAAAAGTGGAGGACCTAGGGTATGTATCTCAGTTAATGGAAAATGCATATATTTACAAAAATAACTGATTTACATATCCAAATTTTTTTACATTATATATATATACATATATATCCTTGATATTTTAAAAATTAAATAAAATTAAACTAATGATTTCAAACAAATTTATTTTAGCCCTACATGTTCACCTCAACACCGAAACCGGTTAAAAATAGTAATGAAGTTTGCAAGCGGACCATAGAAAAAAGGAACAAGTTTTTAAAAAACCAATTACTTTTTTCTTCTGGTGGAAATGAAAGTGGGTTCAGCGTACAAACTGGCAAATTAGTCAAGAGTCTGAAGGAAAATGAGAGAGTAGAAATACTCAAGAGAGCCAATATAACAACAAAGAGTATAACTCCAGAGGAATTTGTAGCAATGAAGGCAGACTTGAGTATTCCCTGGTCAAAATTAAAAACAATGTCAAGGTATGGCTGAAAATTGAGTACTAATACATAAATAATTATATATATGAAAATTCACAAAAAAGACAGAATAGACATGTTACACCTTTTTAAATAAGACTTTTAAAATCATGAGACTCAAATGAAAAGTATGATTCTTATGAAAAAGGTGTTATACATCTACCTGTTTATATATTTATCATAATAGCATTTATGCAAAATTAATACCTTAAGGAAAGAAAGTGTGTCAGCAGTGTTGGTGGATTAGTGCTCATCAAATTTATTTTATTTAGCATCTGTCAAATTAAATTCTTACCAAAAAAGAAAACTGCAAACTTTATTTTCCTAAGGTATATAGTATGCACATTTAAAAAAATAATAATATTCTGCATATAGATGGTTATCAACCTTTAACATATCCATACCATCACAGAGAAAACAAAGAAAAGTGGCTACGGAATGGACTGGTGATCAATTGCGTTCAGAACTAGCTCCATTCTCATTCGAAGTTAAAGGGCACAAAGGCAAATTTGAAATAAGAAGTGCAGCATGGGTTTATGTTGAAAGCCTGGAATCCCAAGTCAAAACAATGTTTCACTGTCTAAGACAGTAGGTTTTTGTGTTTACTTACTCTTAGGAAAAAGATACATATAGTTAAAAAAAACTTAAAAAATAAATAAAAATAAAAATTTAAGACAGATGCAATTCTACTTCTATTTAGGAATGGACTATTAACTGATTACCCCTTCATGAATAATGAAATACATGTAAAAATAGGAGGAGATCATGGCGGTGGTTCATTCAAGCTTTCATTTCAAATATGTAACACAAAGAATCCAAACAGCAAGGTAAAAGAAAGTCCTAGATAACTTTTACTACCTTTTAGAAAAAAAACATTATTTTCCTATGATTTTTATAGTCAAACACTGTGGTCTTCAGTATCTTTGAGGCCAAGGATAGAAGATCAAATTTGAAAATTGGGACAAGTCGATTTACAGAACAAATTGATAGACTACAGTCCAGCAAATTTGGGTTGGTATTTATCACATTTTTGTTAGAGTTAACACTTCTATGTTTAAAATTTATACCTATATTCTACATTTAGTGACCAGAGAGTAAGAGTATTTCTTTCGGGTGATTACGAATTTTTAAGCAGTGCATATGGCATAACCGGAGCTAACGGTATGTAAAAATAGTACAAAATATAAAAAAAGTACAAAATATAAAATGTATTAGTCAAAATAAAAAATCACATTTTATTTTATTTTCATTTAAAATATTCAGGGAGACACCCATGTTTGTATTGCATAGCAACAAAAGAAGAAATACAGAAACCTGTGGATATGCGTGGAAAATTTCCTGTAAGAACCCTGGAAACTTTGAAGGAGAATTTAGCAAAATTTAGAGACTCTGGTGGCAATTTGAAGAATGCAAAATTCAACTACAATGTAATTGATGACCCACTTTTTAACATTCCAATTGACCAGGTAAGTAAAATTCATGCTATACTATACTGTATGTATATTTTTGATCACTGTTGCCTCCAAAACTATTGTTTTAAAATACATTTTAGTCATAGTTATATATATTAGTGATAATAAAGTAATATTTAATCAGTCAAGTTTTATTACTCAATTTTAGGCATCTTTACCTGGACTACACATTTCCTTGGGATGTTTTTTAAAATTTTTTACAATGTTTGAAGATAAATGCCACAGTGTGGACATCGCGTTAGCAACCAAGATGGCAAACGCTAATCAGAAAACCCAAGAAGAGGAATTTAACAAGTTTATTGCTTTAACATCAGAAATAGACTTGTTAGAAAAAAATATTGAAGACTGTGATGAAAAGATCCAATTGATTAATGACACCATCATTGCAGCTGTAATGCGAGACCCAAACAATGAGGATAAAATTAAAAACATGTACCAACTAAGAATTGAACACTTTGAAGCAAAAAAGATTGAAAAGGTATAAATATTAAATTTGAAGACAAATTTTTTCAAAACAAATGCAAAAAAATATTCTCAATTTAATTCAATATTTTAGACCAACCGTATTGAGGAGTTAAAAGAAGCAAACAATTTTAAAAAAACTGATGGTCCTTGTGTGCAAGCAGTTGATGCTATCCTCAACAAGCTCAACATTAAACGCCAAGCTTATTATGGTGGTAGCTTTATTGGAAATCATGTAAATAAAATGCTTGAGGTGAAAAAATAATGTTCTATATTATATATTTTTTAATAAGCAACTTACCATTAACGAACTAGGGCTTGAATAGTAATTAATAATATTTGCTTATTATTAAAAAAGTGCATTAACAGAAACTGTAATCAACAACATTTGATATTTAGCCTAACAACTTTATCCAAATGTGCAATATACTTCCAATCACTGTCACTAAACTTGGATACAATGGATCAGACATACATGCAGATGCTATTTTACATGCTGAAAACTTTAAACAGCTGTTTTTACATTATTCGAAATGTCACAAAACATTAAATACACGTGAAGTTATGAACCAAGACAAAATTGAAAACTTTGGTAGGTATATTATATAAACACTAATAATTGGTCACATTTTTGCACAAATTACACACATATATAAAAGCCATAACATGTAAACATTTGTTTTAGAACTAAATGTAAAAGAACTGATGGTGTTTCTTCGAGATATATTTCCCCTTCAATCGATCACTCCAAAGTTACATCTACTTGAGGATCATGCCGTAAACTTTGTTTCTGCTTGGGGTACAGGTTTAGGGTTCTATGGAGAACAAGGTGCAGAAAGCATCCATGCTGAATTCAATGGCATTGCACGGCTATACCATGCAGTAAAACCGGACACAAATCGTCTACTTTTAATGACAAAGGAGCATTATTTGCGATGTAACCCCGTAGGACAAGGGATGGTTCCTGAAATAAAAAAGAGAAAACTCTCTACTAGCTAGCTCTAGCTGATGTTTATAGAGCATCCCTTCACAATGTGTATATCATGTATATATAATGTAAATATTTTTATTGGATGTTCATTGAATAGCTAGGCTGACTCACCGTGGTGTGGAAGGTGCCTTTTTCCTTCGACTTTGTGATAATAAAAACACCACAAAAAAAAGTGAAATGGTTTTTAATTTACTAAACTTACCATCAGGATGGTGTTGATAAGCTAAATCTAAGAGTCTTTCCTACAGAAAACTTTAGTTAAAAAGATATTACAATTTTACTACACCCACTACCAATTTTAATGTTTTGGAAGGGGACGAAGTCCCACGTCAAATACTGGAGAAAACAATAAACTTTTTTATAACTTACTTATTCCTCCGGCTACATCGCTCCTTCCTCTTCAGAAAAATTCTCAATGTAGAAAACCGCGCGTACTATAAACTATTTAAAAACTTAAAATCAACGAAGCGTTGCAATCTATTGTCTTTCCCTTGCTCGGCGTAGCTATGGTTACCATTTTTAAAAAGTTTAGTTTTCACGAGCGTGATTCAGCGCATGCACACAAATAAATTCGTCCCGTAAATATGCGTGACGCCTTGAGTGTTTTTCTTGGCATTGATCACCGGAAAGACGTTAAACGCACTGGAATGAAAGTTGATGTGCCGAATCACATTTCTAGTTTTGAGGTTAAACGAATTATGCAGGCGGTGGAGTTTACTTTCTTTTTAGGGGCATTTATTTATTCGCGGGGGGAGGATTCCTCTCAGTCTTCCGTGTATTTAGAAGAAACCAAGCTCGCTCAGCAAACAAGATTTTTTAAATTTTACGTTGTGGCAATGCTAGTTATACTGTAACAGTTCAAGTTTAGAATTGATAATAGGTATCGCATTTGTTAATATACATCTTACATATAAATTGGATATCAAAGTAATAAATTACATTTTTTGTATGAGTTGTAAACAAACTTTTTGATGTTGTGGATGAAAGTCAACTTGGTAAAGTACGCTACCAAATCCAAACAAACAGCGCAGATAAATCGTAGCGAAGCATCGTTCGAATTTTCAGTGAGTTGGACTTGTGTAGCTCGGGTTTCTTTCTGTTTTTTGAATTATTTTGTAGTTTGTAGTATGCACAAACACAGTTTTAAGTCATAGATAAAGTTTCCAGAAAATATGCTTGGAAAAATTTGGCCGTTTTTGAAAATAGAAAAGAATATTTATATAAAGAACTGGGAGGGGGGGGAGGGGGGGCTAGAGGGGGCTTCCACAACCCCATTTTTTCATACTTATCTAGTTTAGCTAGCTATATCTAGCTTTCATTTTCTTAAAGCAAGGGTTTTAACCTGTTCTCCCTAGTTAAGCTAGCTATATCTAGCTTTCATTTTCTTAAAGCAAGGGTTTTAACCTGTTCTCCCTGCTTTAAGCATCCATTGAGAACGTCCTAAAATTGATAAAGGCTAAAATGAATAACGTCTTTTTTGCCTTCGTACAAGCTCACTGCACTCAGAGTGGTCATTTATACACATCGGTAAACTTAAATACAACAATTTATTCAGTAGATTATTTCCTAATTCAAAGGTGTGTACCACAGTAAATTGGAAAGCAATAAAGCTCTTTGTGTTTTGGCATTTGTGTGACAGGAAAAAAGTGAAGTGAAGCAAAGTAATTATTATCTGTCCATTTCATCACATGAAGCCATTCTTAAGACTTTAAATAAATTGAAATAAATCAGAAGGCATCAATATACACTTGATGATAGTTTATAACCTCAAAAATGTTTCTGTGAAAAGATATTCACAGGAAAAGACCTCTCTTCACCAAATCATAGCATCTTTTTTCCGACTACGCAAATGCTAGAGCCAAACCACTCATCGCGGAAAAGTTTGAATGCATCTATGGAAAATCGAATAGAGCATAAGCTTTTGTGGATACTGTTTATAAGTTTAATTTGTGCATAAGCATGTCTAACCACATTTTGTTGGGGAGTTATCACCTAAAGAGTCTGGGATTTAACTTACAAACAAGTGATCCAGGGCACTGATGTATCCAGAGAGGTTTTGCTACCAGTTTACCGGTATTGGATCCCAAATCCTTATCCCAAAAAAATAAATAATGCAAAAAAAAAACTAGTAAATTAAGCAAATATAAGCTCTAAGTAGTATGTTTTTCGTCAGCAAATTTGCGATCCTTCAAAATGATTAAACTGCTTGGATTTGACGTACATGTGATAACATTCGTAACATTTAAATGTTTTTAAAACAACCAGCCTACCACCATCTTTACTCACTCGGCCATTTAATAATAAGTCAAGTGAACGATAGCTTCACCCAACGTTACGTCTGTGAATGTAGGCTAGTGAACGGTTTCCTGTCGAAATCAATACAGCCATGGGACCTGGTAGGTAATCACAATTTTATACAAAAGAATGGTCCAAGGAGGTAGAGTGCAAAAAGAAAACAATGAAAGGAAAGCTATTTCTTGCTGTAAAATTCCAGACTTTCTGTGAAATTGCTCTATTGAATTCTCTGCATTGCTCTAGTTGGTCCTGATAAGTTAGATGATAGTACTTACAAAGTACTTATAAACAACTATAGAGAACATAGATATTCCTTATCAAAGCAGTTTTAAGCCTTCATTAGTGTGGTAAAATGAAAATGTGATTGTTCCATTTTCTATTTGTGATTTTTATTTTCTACAGTACTGTGAAAAGGTTTGTTTACATCGTGTTCGTGTAACGAGCGTGGTGCACACGAACCACGATAAAATTGTGGTCTTTATGCATAACAAACATTCTATCGTGGCCACCACTCTAATATTATTATCTCCACGAAGGATCGTGTGTCCCACGATTATTTCCGCGAGCTCCACGATTTTTATAGCCAGTATAATTGAATTTTTTTTCTTTTCAAAAAAGTCTTTCATTAAAGTTAATTTGTTTGTTTCAGGTTTTACCAAGATAAAAAAGTATATTCGTAGTTTTGGCTTGGTGTATACTTTTTCGTCATGGACGCGATTGTATTTTAAGAAAATGTCATTTGTCTAGAAAAGTTAAATTTGTCTGCGCCAATAGAAATGCTTTTTAAGATCGCATTTTAAAAGTTTAAAAACGAAAAGCGGCGATAAAAATGTTTTTTTAGATCGCATTTTAAAACTTTATAAGCGATAATTTATAAGTGGTAATTTATTTTTTTGCCATCGGTTTTTGATTTAATTGATAAGCTAATACTGTCTTTGTTGTTTTACAATAGAAGTTATCTATCGTGGACACCACGGCGTAATGTTTGATTTTTTGTTCGTGTAGCCCACGAAACATGATTGTGATGTCTATGATTGTTAAAAAAATACGCATTGTGGGCTATCGTGGTTCGTGTGTAACATGAAATAAACACGAACCACGATGTTCATAAACTTTTTCACAGTACTGTATTTAGTGCACGATGTTCAAAATTGGTCAAATAAAAATTTTGCATCTTCGTTTTTAGGGCTTCTTTCGTGACATTTACGTCCCCTTTCCTTCACAGTTAAACAAGGGAGAAAAGTCCTGTAAACAAGTTTGGCAAATTTAGCAGAAACCCTTTATATTGACCACCATTTTAAGGCCTCAAAAACCTTTTCAAAACGCATCCAAATTTTCTCTCATCCTTCGCAAGTTTGCTGAACCTGTTACAGGTTATGACACATGTGCAAGTTTTCTTTTTTCCCTTCGCGAGTTTAATAAGCCATCACTACTGTAAAACAGTGAAGAAAAATATGGAATATGACTTTGAACAGGTTCTCAAATAAATCTACAAGGAATAGACTTCGTGTCGCCTATGTATTTATATTGTAAGTATTAATTTTGTGAAGAAAGTTTTACAGGTATTTATAAGCAACAAAGACTAAAAACAAAAAATATATAAAATTATGTAATAAAATTCAAGTAATAATTGTACAAAATTTTGCTGTTTTGAGTGCCGCAGAGCAATCTAGGGACCTCAAAACCCAAAATTTCCCCTTCTGCACCAACCATAGTGGTGCCTCACAAAGATACTAACCTAAGTAAAATTTGGATATAAGAAAACAGTAGTCCCAAAAAAACACTGGATACGTCACTGCAGGGGTGTTGAGATGTTTCCTCTGATCATTGGGCTATGCAATGTTCCTGATGAAGATTTTTTTGTCAATTCGAATCAGCTAAAGTAATATGCAGATTAAACCTTACCAAATTGAATGTTTTACATCCATTTAGGTCAGCATGTATGCTTGAAGTAATCAATTTCCATTGGTTTCTTGGTCTTCCACGTATAGCACACTTCCAGTAACTTTAAAAGTCGTTTTTCTTGCCATATTAGCATTGAAACAGCCATCACGCTGACTGATTATGTAACCTAAGTAGCAAAAACTCTGCACAACGTCAATGCCGTAGTGTCCAACTTCAGAAAGTCATAAGGGAACAGTATATATTTTCTAAATTTATTTAATATAAGTGACACATGTTATCAGGACCACCCCTCCTACGTATGCTAATGATCCCCCTCATGCATTCTTTAGTACAATTACTAACTGTTTAAGGTGGCCAGCTATACCAAAGGCAGAAAACAGACAATTTAAAGAAAACACAAAATGAATTACCTTTGCATAATTTCTTTGAAAGAATACTGTTTTGGGGAAAGCCCTGAATGTTCCATTAAATTGAATTTTACTACATTTGAGTGCCATAGTTGATTATGTGATATCAAAATTTTTTCTTGTTTTTTTATTAGCCATTACCTCAATTGGTCAACCATGTTTAACATGTAGAATTTTTTAGCAATTTTAAATAATTAGTTGATTTTTTTAAAAAAATACCCTAAGAATTATTTAAGGCTTGAAATGTTAAAATTCTATAACAACATCTCTTAAAACAATAAAGTACGATGTTTATAAAAAACCCAAGTATAAGCCAAACTTTTAAAACAGTATCAAGGGCATTGAAACCAGATTTAAGTTAAACGAACACCATTGAACCCTTGTAGACTTACAATGTTAGTTATTTTTATACTTGCTGTTGGTTTTCAATTATCGTATGAGAATTATTTAATTCTAGTGGTATGGAGTACACTGTGTAAGGCACCAAATGATGTAAGATTTGAACTATATGACTGTCTAAGGTAATGACGATGTCATTTTCTGAATTTTTTTTAGCACAGGTGTTTGTATTGGAAAATTTCCTTAATTAAATTTTGAATATTATACACTTAGTCTCAGTATGCTCCTAGTTTCTGTTTTTAAATAGATTTTTTTATTGGGTTCATAGTTTTACACAACATGCTAGCAACATGCTAACAGCTTATGTATATGCTGTAGGTGCTACCAGGACTATAATCCTCTATGGAATTAAAATGTAAATACATTCTATTTAGATGGAAAGTAGCATAATGTAGCATGTCTACTGACAAAAGAAAAGACTTTATCCTCTCTACTGTTGCCAACTACTTTGGTATTTTACCAAGTGACAGTAGTATTCAGAGTTTGTATAAAGTAAGAGAAATTAATGGTTTCCTTGATGATGGTAATATCTTGGTACTTGTGAGTATATGTCAAAGTGAAAAGAATATTCAATTATATAACGAGCTTCAATCTAACAGCCCAGATGAACAATGTATTGTATTTTTTAAAATAAAACCAGAGGTTGTAACAGCAGACAATATTCATAACAATGTGCTGGTTTCGTCAATGTTTAATTCGCCCATCAGCACACTCTATCATGCTATTAAAAAGATCTTTGGACCATTGATATTAAATAGTGATGTTTCAAATAAAAGCATTGATCCTAAAGTTCAGAACTTGTTAAGTGAGTTAGAATCGGGTTTGGGAAGTTACTTACGAAAGACTGGAGATCTTTTGGACTCCAAACAGAAATCTGGTAATGAAAATCTTATATCTATTTTGACACCTGCTGATGAAATTCAGTATTGGACCGATCAAGCAAATAATGGCAATGAAAGAGCAGCATCCTTTAAAGAAATTTTTGAAAGATGTAAGTAATTCTTTAGCTGACCGGAAGTGTGCCTGCATAAAGCCTTGCAGTAGAATTGTAAATTTCCTAAAGTTTTGATAAAGTAAAGGTGTACCCTTAAGACAGGGTTTTTCTTGCTTTTTAAAGCACAATCATAAGCTGGTTGTTATGGACTTAATATTTTGAAATTTTATAGCCACAGAGTTGTTAGATAGAAATTTGTATACTTTATGTTCAATATAGGTGGTTGAATAGGAATCTCTTGAACCTAATAACTTCAAATTTGTAACTAAGCTTCATTTAATTAAAAAAAATATGTAATTTGAATGAATTAATATTTTAGCCAATTTTGCTAAGGATTTTGTTAACTTGGATCCACTTGACTTAATGGAGACATTGGAAGTTGTGGATATTTCAATGGATAATTTTGATGAACTTTGGAAGCAAGATGATCATAAAGAATATCCCCAGCAGCGAATGACTCATTTGTTTGATATATTCGGAGGTAGTATAGGAAGACATATCCAAAAGAAAATTTCTACAATTGAATTATGGAAAGAGAAGTTTAGTGTGGTGAAAGAAAACCTTCAATTTGGTATACAAATTTGCGAAAAATGGAACAATGTGTGTGAGACATTAACTGAGCGATTTTGGAAAACGTATCATGGTCATGCTTGGAAGGGAGATAAATACGTTCCTATCAATCTAATGAAATTATGTAGCAGACTAGAAGAGGTAAAATCTGTTATATTGATACAGTAAACCTGTGTGAAATACTTAACTGGTTCTGCGATTTTCTGCAATTCACAAAATCATTGTATTACTGCTGTTTTATTTGATGTCAAAAATTTATTAACAATCTTAAAGCAATTGCATATTGCAGTTATAACTTTGAGGCCATTTTTTCTTGCGTGGGTAACTGATGACCATCTGGGATCAAAATTGGACCAGTTACCTAAAGCTGAGACAAGCCACCTGTGTTCAAACCAACTCCTTAAAGAAATCATCAGAAAACATTTAAACTTTCTGTAATCATCAAAAGCTTGTAATCCAATATATTTTCTTGGTCAGGCTCTACATAATAGTGGGAATGGGTTATTACATTTTAAAACAAATTAATTTAGTATAAAAGCAACTTATTCCTGACCTCATAAATATGTTATTCTTTGAGTGTTTGCATCCTTAATCAAGGGCATAATTCCAATGGGCAGTATATAAATAATATGATCAGAATATCAATGATTTATTACGTGGTTTTTTGTTGTTTCCATTAACGGTTTGTAAATTCCTCTTCTAGATTCTTCGAATTAGAATCATTCATGAACAACATAGCAAATTGCTTTCATCATCAGAACGTCAGTTTCTTAATAGCGAGCAAGCATTTCAGCCTTTTGCTGGTCTTAATCCTGTGCAATACAATCCTTTTACAGTACCTCTATGGAATGCGGCTGTTGCACAATACAGCAAAAGTATTGAACCAATTGAGGATAGAATTGCTACCAAGCTAAGAGAAAAATTTAACAATACTAAGGCCAAATCATTCCAGGTAGCTTTTTTTGTTTTCTGTTTGTTTTGTTTTTCGTTCAATGGCATAATTTTTAACAAGTAACTGTTATGAGTAATGATGATTCAAATTTTTTAGCTGCTACGGGAATTTCAACGTTATAAGGAGTTGATTAATCGTCCAAACATCAAGAAAGCTCTTACAGCTGAAAGGTACATATGTACTGTGTATTTCTGTATTAATAGTTTGTGCAAAATTGTGTGCATTAAAAACATATTTAATCAGTCATCTTTCTGGTCCAAACTTTGTAGAACACTTACTGTTTCCTACCCATGTACCAAACTGTTTCTGAAAATGGATGCGTTTACAATCATGGTCATGACGTTTTTTCTCTAAATAATTTGTGATGCTTCAGGCATTGATTTAGTAGAAATCTTAAGAAGTTTCCAGACACCACCTGCAAGATGCTGGAGATTTTTCATATTTTTTAATGTTATTTTAATCTGCATACATCTTTCTTATATTTACCATACTGAAATGGTTTCCTTCTTGTGATAAAGTAGTATAAAAGTTTCTTTTCTAAATGCTTGTTATGTAACTTAGTTTCCAAGACTTCTGTGTTAACTGTTAATGAAAAGCACACTTTATTAATAAGATAGAATTGGGAATTGAAATTTGTAAAAAATCACGAAGAAGAGCATGCTTGGTTGTTACAGGCATATTGTAAATTATATTTACTTACTTCCTCCTAGACGTTTTGTATTTGTGCTAAACAAGATTTTTATAATAGGGAAACTTTGCTTGGACAATTGCAAGAACATGTAAAAAACTTGAAAGCAGATTTTCATGCAAAGTCTACGTATGCTAAAGGTGAAGGCCCACCAAAAGGATTGAACATGTCAGATATGATAAACCATGTTGTTTGGGCAAGGCAGCTTCAAGCTAAGGTAAAAATAACTTGAGTTTTTATTAACAAAAACATGGAATTTTCTAAGTCTATGAACATTTAAGAGTCAGTTATTGTTTTAGGTTAAAGAGCTTTTAAAGTCAGCCGAAAATCTTCTTGGAGATACAAGCTCATTCGAAAAGTTCAAAAAATTTTGCTCTGCATTCATTGAGGAAGTGACTGCATATATGAAAGAAAATTATGAGAGCTGGGTTAAGGATACTATTGAGAGTATCGACGATACTGAGCAACCATTGGGGTATTTTTCACTTCTATTTTTCTTTCTTGGTACCTTTTTCAAAAAAAGGTATAATTTTTTCTTGAACTATTTTTAGATTGAAGACTGCAGGAAAGTTGATGGAACTTGGTCATAGTGATGGCAAGCTGGAGGTTCAGTATGATGAACGACTTGTCAAGCTTATCCGAGAAGTTCGACAGTTACAAGGAATGGGTTATGCTGTTCCAGCAAAAATACAAAATACGGCTACTAATGCAATGAAATTTTACAGACAAGCAGTTGTGTTAAAACAAGTGTGTATTTTTATTTACATTATTCAAGTTGTAATTATCACAGTGAATTAATTGCAGGTCGATGTTTAATATTGTTTGGGTTTAGGTAGCTCACTTCTATAACACAATTGATCAACAAATGGTTGACTGTCAACAAGCTATGATGTTGGATACTGCTTTAGCATTTGAGAAGTTGGTTAAAAACCCAAAGTCTGGATCAAAAGAAAAAGGAGGGAGAACTCATGTGACATGGGACAATCCCCAAGAAGTTGAGATATACATCAAGAAATTACAAACTGTTGCAGAGAAGTTGACCACTGATAATAGGAGACTGAGAAAATGTCATACAATTATGATAGATAAGGTAATATTAAAGCTTCCCATTATTTTTTCATTAACAGCATGTTGCCCTTCTTGTATGATTATCAAATCGTTTCAGGCTGTTCAACTAATGGGAATTGATCTTTTAAGACATCAACCAAAATGGAAGGATATTTTAATTGAGATGAGACAACTAATCAGTAATTTAAACGAGCAGGTAATAGCATGTATATTCTTTACCTTTTTCTTATTTTTATTTACCCTTGGAATATCAACATTGCTAAATTTGGTTGAAGGAATGCTGGAAACAATCCCAAAGACAATGGCTTCCTCAGTGATTGAATTGTAATATTTATATACTGTTATCACGTTTTTTTCACTGATGTGTTACTTTTTACTAAAAAATATAAAAATTAAAACACATGCCCACGAATATTGTGTTCTTCTATTGTTTCACCAGGTGTCAAGGCAAAATGTGATTTCTTTAGCTGTGTATATAGATAAGACATAAAATGTCATTTTTTCAGGGTTTCAAACATGGCAATATGAAACCGTGGATACTGCATTTGGATCATCAACTCTACAAAGCTTTGGAACACCAATATCAATTAGGATTGGAAGCTCTGAATGAGAATCTTCCGGAAATTAAAGTCGAGCTAGCCTTTAGGTAGTTAAGCATTTGCTTAATTTAATTTATTGCTCTAAACTCTTGTGTTATTTCTTCTTTATTAGTGATGTTTTAATGGTGACTTGCAGCAGAATTTCTTTCATTTTTGACTAGCTGTTAAAAGCATGCATCTAGTATAATCCAAGCTTTAAGGTCAAGAAAAAGTTGGTTTTTTCTTGTGGCTTGTGGTTTTTGATGGAAAACGTAATTGAAATATTTAGATGAGCTTATTTGAAAAATTTTCGATATATTTATTTTCTATCATTTATATTTTCAGCATTTCAATTATATTTGACCACCTCTTTTACAGAGTTGCCACTCCTCGTTAAATGTCCCCAGTTTTCCTTAATTTTGAAATGTCTCCTCAAAAGTCATCAAATCTCCTAAATTTTAGTTTTAAAAAAATTATATATGGTAACGAAAATGGAAATGCTACATGGGTACAGCAAAAAGTTAGTTTTTATTTATGAAATTAAGTTGAAAAAGTATTTTTAATTTCTGCAAAAAATTTCCTCAAATGTCCTCAACCATCATCTTCTCAAAAAAGCTGATAAATTCTCATAAAAAGTCCTCAAATCTTGTCAAAATTGACTCTATGAAATTACTGTCAACTCTGACTTTATTAAGAATTACAAAAAGCAGCAATACTAAACATATCAAGACCAATTAAAAAAAAAGAGTTTATGCAAAAAACGAGGCCTACAGTAATGTAAAGCAATTTAGTCAAAATGTTAGTTTTTTCTAAGATCAAATTACACAAAAAAAGAGGAATATTTTCTAACATTAGACTAAAAAACACTCATAGGCTGGAAAAGCGACACTAACTGGAAGTTCAATATTCCTGGTCATAAAACATTTTATCATAATATAAATAATTTCATGTATATATTGGTAAAAAATGCTCTTTGACAATCTCTTTCAGTAAATGTACTATTAAAACATAACAAGTATTTATTTATCTTTTATTACAGACAACAGCAGCTTCAGTTCCGTCCACCTTTTGAAGAAATAAGATCTAAATACTACCGTGAGATCAAAAAATTTATAACAGTGCCAAAGAATTTCAAAGGACTTGGAGAAAACCAGTTAATGTTTCAGAATATTATTGAAAATAATTCTCAGTTATTTGAAACTGTTTACGCAAAAGCAGAGGTATTGTTTAATCGACTTGCTACTGTAAAAGATCAGTTTAGAGATTGGGTGGTGTTTGGTCATATGGATATGGATAAATTAACTGATGAACATTTAAAAGTTGTTGGTGATTGGGAATTAAACATTAAGATGGTAAAGGTAAAGGGTAAAGAAGCTGAAAAACTCCCACTGTAAGGATCTTCTTGCTATCTCCTAAGCTTTGTCATGCAATTCACATTTTTTATATTCTTTTTTTATTATTTGTTTTAGTTCTGTAAAAGTTGATTGTATCACTGTGTCGACTTCACCTGTCAAATCCACAATTGATGATTTAATTACAAAATTGTTTGATACCCTACTTATTTCATTGCGTCGCTCTATTGTTCAGGATTATAACAGCTTAGATGGTTATACTAGTAAAAGTATGGATGAACTTAATCAAGTACCACAGTCTATTGAGGAAATGGGTGAAGTGAATGAGAAGTACCGTAAAATAATAGAGGAGAAGGTGCAGGTATGTGTGGCCACCACGCAAAACACTTTTGTGAATATTTATGTTGGTAAATACCTTTTTTTGGTGTTTGTTTCAGTTCAAAGAAATGTACACTCGAGTTGAGCAAAAGAACAAACTTTTAGCGCAAACTGCTGGTGGTGGAGTAGAAAAGCTTGCTGAGCTTTCGCAAAAATGGGAGAAACTTGAACTTATGTTAGAAGCACATGAAATGATGGTTAAAGGCCAGGTATGATCCTCAATCCATTAAGTAATGTTCAGCTTTTTTCTTAACTGTACAAATCTAATGTTTATATCTTCTTTTGATTAGATGGAGACTATGAAAAAAGATTTGCTTAGTCGTGTTGACGGTTTTACTACAGAACTTGATCGTTTTTCTGCACGCTGGCATCAACTTAAACCTGCCAACATTGATGCTGATTCTGATACCAAAACCTGCAATGCCGCAGTTGCTAATATTAAAGAACGCCGTATTGAATTTAATGAGCTTGTACAAAGAAAAGAAAAGCTTGTGTACGTTAAACATTCCATTTTAATTTTAGATAAAAAAAAAACAGTGTCAGTCATAGGACAATCTGAATTGACTGTGTCAAAACAGACTTCTTTATTACATAAGACAAACGACTTTTTAGAGAATTAATTACGTAGTGTTACTTTTTTTTAAATATAATTATATATCTTATTTTAGCTTCGACTGTTCAAATTTTGATATTGGTGAACAAGAGTTCCCTCTGATAACAGAACTTGACCAAGATATCACCAATTATGAGGAAATGTGGAAACTTTATGAAGAATTTAGTGCCGATTTGGAAACAATGAGTCAACAAGATTGGATATCTTTTAGGTACCACAGTGTGTTTGAATAGATATTTATTCTTATTTGCTTGAGATGTGGGACTTTTTAAGGAGAAACTCTAATTCTGTATTTTTTAGGTCAAAAACTGGACAGTTTGATGATATGCTTGTGACTTGGTTAGATAAACTAAAGAAGACAGAGCCTAATGTGATGACACTTAAAATACAAAAGAATGTTGACACCTACAAAGTATAAATACTGCTTTCTATACATTAAAAAATTTAAACTATGAACATCAGTTGCATTTCAGTACAATAAATTTTTTGTCACATTTAATATACTTAAACTTTTTAATGTTTAGAATGTGGTACCTGTTCTTAAGTTTGTAAGAGGTGAAACACTTTCAACTGACCACTGGATGGAATTGTTTCGAATGGTTAAAATGCCAAAGGGTACAACACTTGAAAAACTTATCTTTGGTGATATTTTAAATGCTTCTGAAGAAATTATTGCACATCGAGATGAATTGAAGGTTAAATTTTATAATTTGATTTCATAAAATTAGAAAAATACAAGGAGAAAATTTACTAGAGTAATAGTGTTGAACAAGGCCAAAATCAAACCAAGTCAAAATCAATATTTTACTGTTATATAATGGTGTTTGATTTAGGAGCTAAACAGTCGCGCACAAGGTGAAGTGACTATTCGAGATGCATTACGTGAGCTTGATCTGTGGGGAGCTGGTGCAGTATTTAACCTAACACCATACTCCGATACTAATAATAAAGAAATGCAATTAATTAAAGATTGGAGAGAGGTGTTTAATCAGGTGCAATATTTAGAAAATTCATAATGCAACAAAACTGGTTCATTTATTTGTAGTTTTCAAGATATATGTCTTCTTCATAGGTTGGTGATAATCAATGCTTGTTGCAATCATTAAAGGACTCCCCTTATTATCAAGGCTTTGCCGACAAAGCAACAATCTGGGAAACACGTCTGGCAGATTTGGATGAGTATCTTCATAACTTGAACCAGGCACAGCGTAAATGGGTTTATCTGGAACCTATATTTGGAAAGGGTGCTTTACCAAGAGAACAAGAAAGATTTAGGCGGGTTGATGAGGATTTTAGGTAACTATTATTGTGATATATTTGTGAAACTTTATTCATATTCTGTCAACTAACCATGTATTTTATTGTGCAGGTCTATCATGTTTGATGTTGCAAATGACAATAGATTGGTGTCATTAGTTTCAAGACCAGGTATACGTAACTTGCTGATAACTTTGTTGGATCAGTTGCAAAGATGTCAAAAATCCCTTAACGAATTTTTGGAAGTAAGTTTAGGATTTTCAAAATTATGCTACATTTAAAAAGGATAATTGATGAAGTATATTAAAATCTCTCGGTTTTTTCTGCTCTATCTATGTTTTTTATTTTATTTAGGAAAAACGCTCTCTTTTTCCTCGTTTTTATTTCATTGGCGATGATGATCTGCTAGAAATATTAGGACAATCCACTAACCCAAATGTTATTCAAACTCATTTAAAGAAACTTTTTGCTGGCATACATCATGTGGAGTTTGATGAGGGCTGTAAACACATTCTTGCTATGAAATCGTTAGAAGGAGAGAAAGTTCCATTAACGAATCCTGTCAGTATTACTGACGAAGTTGAGGTATAATAAATGTTTAATCAATTTTTAGTTAGGCATGATTACCCCCTAAGTTTCTTATGCTAAAGGTTTTTTATAAATTTTTTATAAATTTGGATTTTTTATAAATTTAGTCTTTTCTAACTTAATGTCTTCCCAGAAATGCATTGTAATGTAGAAATATTGCTTACCTGAAAAATCCCACTTTTAGTGAATCTTCATTTTCTCTAATTGAAATGACCACATGTAAATATCATCACATGTGGTCATATCAAGACAAAAACATACATTCAGATTGATATTGAATCAATTATGTACCTCGTAAACATTTTTGAAAGGATCATGGTACCCTTTATTTATGGAAAGGTTTCAAGGGATGTTTTAAAGTTGCTGATAAAAAGTAGTGTTTTTAATGCCACAAATTTTTATGTTCTGTTTTTTGGTGTGTATTTCCACTTTTAATCAAATCATTTTAGGTCTGGCTTGCTGAATTAGCATCAGAAATGAAAGGCACCTTACAGAAATTGTTAAAGGAATGTCATGCAGCTAGTAAATCTGGCAATGTGGATCCATCACTCTTTCCTTCTCAGGTTAGTGACCTCCTGTTAAAAAGTGTATCTTTGTTAATAAATACATCTAAACTATTGAAATGTTTCCTTGTAGATTCTATGTTTAGCAGAATCAATTTTATTTACTGAGAGATGTGAAGACGCTCTACGGAATGGTAGACTGCACATGCTAAAAGGAGAGCTTGAGGCTCAGCTCGAAAGTTACACCACTACTGACATAGGTAGTAGTGGCGACCAAGATACACATGTACTAGAATTAAAATTAAAGGCCTTAATCTTGGATACAATCCATTTCATTGATGTAGTTGATCAACTACAGCATGATAATGTAAGAGGAACAGAAGAATGGGCATGGCAAAAGCAACTTCGGTTTTATATGGATAAAAAAGGTAATTTTACAAAAGAGTTGTGGACCTAAATAGATTTTTTCATGTCTTTGTTTTCTAAAAGAAAATTGCAGTACTGTGTTTACCAGAAACTTCCTAATAAGAAAGGGATACAGTGATTATATATAATATATATATATATATAGGCAATTGCTACATGAACATGGTCGATGCTGAATTTGCATATACGTATGAATACCAAGGAAATGCAAGTAAACTGGTCCACACACCTTTGACTGATAAATGTTACTTAACCTTGACACAGGGTATGAAAATGGGTTTAGGAGGTAATCCATATGGACCTGCTGGTACTGGAAAAACAGAAAGTATCAAAGCATTAGGTGGTTTGTTTGGTCGACAAGTCTTGGTATTCAACTGTGACGAAGTAAGATTTTATTCCGGCCTAAATTACTTTGTCACCTATCCTATGTAAGTCAAGAATTCTAAATGTATTTTCGCTGTGGTGTTATATACTGCTGATTAACATGTTTTAGGGTATAGATGTAAAGTCCATGGGTCGCATCTTCATTGGCCTCGTAAAATGTGGAGCATGGGGTTGTTTTGATGAGTTTAATAGATTGGAAGAAGCAGTTTTGTCTGCAGTCTCCATGCAGATCCAAACTATACAAGCTGCCATTAAGAGTAAAGAACCAAGTATTGAACTTCTTTCAAGAAAGGTACTTATATGCTTTTCGACTCCCATCTTTAGTTCTGGATTGCTCATGGGTTTGCTATAATGGACATGTAATGGAACAAATTTTAAAATAATGTTTTTTTAGATTGAACTTGATGTCAATTCTGGCATTTTTATCACACTTAATCCAGCTGGTAAAGGTTATGGTGGCCGTCAGAAGCTACCAGATAATTTGAAACAGTTATTTAGACCAGTTGTTATGTCAAAACCTAACAATGAACTAATTGCAGAAGTTTTATTGTTTTCTGAGGGGTTTAAAGATGGCAAAAACCTTGGTAGAAAACTTGTTGCAATATTTACACTGGCAAGGTATCAGTTCAATTATGTATATACAGACTAACTTTAAAAAAAGCAAGCCCACGGTTTATTAAATTTATTTATTGTTTTTAGTGAGCTGTTATCACAGCAGCAGCATTATGATTGGGGATTACGTGCTCTGAAGACTGTCTTAAAAGGTTGTGGTAACATACTGCAAAGTGAGAAGCAAAAACAAAAAGGAGAGAAACGTAAAGGTACTTTTCCGTAACAACTTTACATGTAATTACATTTTATTTGCTTTGTTAGCTTTTTTTAATCTGTTTTTTCCTATATTTTATTTACAGTTGACATACAAACAGAAATCAAACTGGTTGTCCAAGCTCTGCGATTAAATACATTATCAAAGCTAACCTTCTCTGATTCTAAAAGATTTGATGCTTTGATCAAAGATGTTTTTCCTGGTATTAGCTTCCAAGATGTTGAGTATACTACTTTAAAAGAAGCACTTAAAGAAGCAATGAAGGAGATGGGTTTGGTGGAAAGTGCAGTGCAGGTAAATTCACAAATTTAGATTCTGTGTACTTCCTTATTCTTTTGCTTTATATTTACATCAAATACGTTTAATGTTGTGTTATTAATAGATAAAGAAGGCATTAGAGTTGTATGAACAACTGAGGCAAAGAATGGGTGTTGTGATTGTTGGCCCTAGTGGATCTGGAAAAAGTTGTCTCTGGAGAATTTTACGAAGTGCAATGGCAAAAATTGGTCAAACTGTTAAGCAATATACAATGAATCCCAAAGCAATGCCAAGAACGCAGGTGTGGGATGGTTCACTAAATTATAATAACCTATTTTATGTCTTTTTGACTAATAAAAATAATTTAAAATTAGTTACTAGGTCAAATCGACATGGATACTCGTGAGTGGTCAGACGGTGTGCTGACAAACGCAGCAAGACAAGTTGTGCGTGAACCACTGGAAGTGCAATCCTGGATTATATGTGATGGTGACATAGATCCTGAATGGATCGAGTCATTGAATTCTGTACTGGACGATAACCGATTGCTTACGATGCCTTCTGGAGAGCGTATTCAGTTTGGTCCAAATGTAAACTTCCTGTTTGAGACACATGATCTTAGTTCTGCTTCACCAGCTACAATATCGAGAATGGGAATGATATTTTTAAGGTAATATTCCTTTAATAGTTAATTGGTATTGTTGTTACATATTGTTAATGGATAGTGTGCTTATTATTGTTTAAGAACATTTTTATTATGTAATAGCTATCAAAGTATTGACTACTTTACTTGAGTTTTTGTATTATTTAGTAATGAAGACACAGATGTACAAGCCATCATCAAGTCATGGGTTGACCGGGAAGCAAGTGATAACAAGCTCTTAACTGGTTGGATCGATGATTACTTCATGAAAGCTTTGGATTTTGTTATAAAGCAGAATGATTTTGTTGTTGAGACCACATTGGTTGGTGCTGTTCTTAGTGGATTGTCTCATTTAAAAGGTGTAGCAGTTAAAGCAGAATTTGCATGTGCATTATTAAGAGGCTTGGGAGCAAACTTAAACGAAGAATCTAAGTTAGCATATGCTAAGGAGGTATAGAAATTATTTAACAAGCATTAAAAAAAGTATCATTGTTGTTAAATATTGTGGTCTACTTTTAGTTTATGTATTTAGTTGTTTCGATGGGTTGGAGAATCACTTCCTGATGCATCTCGCCCATTGGATACATATTATGACAAGAAAAAGGGAAGGTTGATGAGTTACCAATTGAAGGTTAGGATTGTACTTTTTATATAAAGAGCCTGCATCACTATTACAGCCTTTCCTAGTAGAAAACAGATTTTTATTGTCGTTATTTGTAAAGTAATCAAGACAGAATTCAATGTTTTAGGTACCAGATAATCTACGAGTTGAAAATTTTTCTTCGACTAAACTACCTGTTATTCTTACGCCCGATGTAAAAAGATACCTGGATTTCTTCTCGCTGTGGTTAAAAGCTGAGGATGCACGGCAACCTTTCATACTAGCAGGTCCAGAGGGATGTGGAAAAGAGTAAGTGATGCTCGCTACTATTTTCATTGTGCATATCTTTTAGATGATCCAACTCTATTTCCGAATTTTTGTTTGGTAGGTTGTTGCTGAATTACACTTTTGAGCAATTACGTTCAACACAAGTCGCAACAATTCATTGCAATGCTCAAACATCGCCATTACATGTGCTTCAAAAACTTGCACAGACCTGCATGACTATCAGTACCAATACTGGTCGTGTGTACAGGCCGAAAGATTGTGAACGCTTGATTTTATATTTGAAAGATATTAATCTGCCAAAACCAGATAAGTGGGGGACCAGTCAAATCGTTGCATTTCTACAACAGGTAAATTTATTTGTATGGTTTTTTATTTTATTTTTTTGTAGACTGAATGTTTCATGTTTATGTTGTGTATATTTTTAGGTGATAACCTATAATGGCTTTTACGATTTCAATCTTGAATGGGTTGGTTTGGATGGTGTACAGATTGTTGCATCTATGAACTCCTCCAGCTCTTTAGGAAGACACCAGCTAAGCTCAAGATTTACATCTATCGTGAGGATATGCTCCATTGGGTTTGTGATTTATCTCTATTAAAGAACAAATATTTTTCTTTTGTTAACTTATCTAAAGTCTTGGAAATTATGTATTTAGATATCCAAATAAAACTGAGTTGGAGACCATTTATACAGAATATCTGAAAGCTTTACTTCAAGATTCATATAAAAGTCATGCCATTTGGGGTTCAGAGAGAAACCTTAAGCAACTTTCAAAGTCAACTATACAGATCTACGAGCAGGTAACAGTTCATTTTGCTTCTTTAGTATATCTACTTTTTTATTAAATGAATTCAACAGATGATACATATAACATCAGTTGTAAAAGACAAAATATTTTGTTTAGGTTCGAGGTAAATTTACGGTTGACGACTACCCCCACTACATCTTTACTCCACGAGATGTAACACAATGGGTACTTGGTCTACTCAGATATGATATCTCAGATTCAACAGGAGATACTGCTGAAGGTCTTTTAAAGATTTGGGCTTATCAGGCAAAGAGGTTGTTTTCTGACCGTCTTGTAAGCAAGGACAGTTCTGACAAATTTGACAGCATGTTAGCATCTGTTATAAGAAACGACTGGTCTGTTACATTAGAGGATATTAAAAACACGTATTATGTGACATGGGGAACTGGCGGAGGTATATCACACACTGGAAATGTTGCTGGCTCTTTCGGTCGCCCCCTTGGCATGTTATCACGACCAGACTTCAAGCAAATTGTTGCAAAAGGTCTTGCTGCTTTTGGTAAGTGTTTTGGTTTAGTGTACCTATAGGTTTGTAAATTTGCTGCAATTAGAGGAATTAAATTTTCGCTTAAATGTACTAGATTTTCCATCCACGAAATTAAATTTACATATGTACACATTTTTCCTCTCTTGTTAATTATTTTCTCCATGATAACTGTATTTTGTAAAAGCAAATAAATGGTATGAATAAACTTACATTAGTAATAAATCAATGTTATTTCATTTTTCAGCTCGTGATACAAAGGAGATTGACTATCTGATATTTCGAGAAGTTCTTGAGACAGTTGCAAAGATTGATCGAGTTTTAACACAGCCAAGTGGTTCGCTTGTCTTGGCTGGTCGTAGCGGTGTTGGTCGAAGAACAGCTGTTATGCTTGTGGCTCACATGCACCAAGTTAATATTGTTAGTCCGAAAATTTCAAGAGGATATGGCGTAAAGCAGTTCAAAAACGACTTGAAAATAGTAAGTGATATTTGTTGAAATGTGTTTACTTAATTCAGTGGCGTTTAGTGTACTAATTAACCCTCTTTTAAATCAGGCAATGCAAAGTGCTGGCATTGACGGTGAACAAGTAATTTTATTGATTGAAGATCATCAGTTGGTCGAAGCAGAATTTCTAGAACTTATTAACAGTTTACTTTGCTCTGGTGACGTTCCTGGTCTTTACACATCTGAAGAATTGGACCCTCTCCTTGCTCCTCTGAGAGATCAAGCTTCACAAGACGGTTTCCGTGGGCCGATTCATGCATATTTTGCTCGGCGTGTGTTATGCAATTTACACATTGTGTTAATTATGGATTCTTCCTCATCAAATTTTGTTGTAAATTGTGAGGCTAACCCTGCGTTGTATAAATGTTGTTCTTTTCAATGGCTGGAAGGGTGGAACAAAAGTAGTATGTTAAAAAGTAAGAATTACATCCTAAACCTTCATCTTCGATTCAGTTATTTTTAATTTTATATTTATGTTTGTATTTGTATGTATAAATCATTTTTATTTTCAGTTCCAAAGATGTTACTTGAGCAGAAAAACAACATTAAGGATGTCAATTCGAAAGCATTGTACGACTTTCCAATTAATGAAAAACTTTGCGAACACTTCTATCTGATTCATCAAAGCTGCTTAAAAACTGGTGCAACTCCAAGACAATACTTGAACTTTTTGCAAAACTACATTAATGTTTTCACAAGCAAGAAAGATGGGATTGAAAAAAGAAGAAATCATCTACAGGTTTGTCTCCATTATAAACAATTTAATGTTTTTAATCCTACTGCTACTGCTGTTATATTTCCTTTTTTCCTCGACTATTTAGGGTGGTGTCTCAAAGTTAAATGAAGCCACCTCACTGGTTGATGATTTGAAGAAAAAAGCAGCCGAACAGAGCAAGTTACTATCTGAGAAACAAGCTGAAGCTGATGCAGCATTGAAGGGTATAACGCAGAGTATGCAGGTATTAAGTTTACTATGCAGTTGTTGAATATAATGAGCATTTTTGTCAGTAGTTAACACATGTAATGTTTTTATTCGAATAAAGTTATTTCAACATCCATGCTTTTGATATATTGATTGGCAAGGCCTGATTTTTTTAAAAAAATAAATAGTGTGATCGACTAATTAAATTACTGCGAGATTTCCCTAAAATTTCTATTTGTCATTTTATGAAAATGATATAATTTAGCATAGTCATTCGTTTTGAAATTAATGTACTGAAAAGTAACGTGGCAGAGTTTTACTTATAGTAGTTGTACCAATTTTTTTAAATATATGAAGTCTACTTCCTTTCCGAACTACTAAATTGAATTTCTTTGGTTACTTTAGAATGCAGGAGATCAGAAAACTGAAATGGAACGATTAAAAGAGAAACAAGGAGTCGAAGCTGAAAAGTTAGAAAAACGTAAGAAAGTAATCGAGGCAGAACTAAGCGAGATTGGACCATTGTTAGAAGAAGCGCAAAAAGCAGTTGGTGGAATCAAATCAGAATCCTTGAGTGAGATCAGGGCGCTTCGAATGCCTCCCGATGCTATCCGTGATATCCTAGAAGGGGTTTTACGTTTGATGGGAATCATGGATACATCATGGGTGAGCATGAGAAGGTTGGTATTTAAAAATGATTAAATTATACCATGTGGGTATTGTGAGTAGCATCTATTACTTAGCTTGTTGCTGTTTTTAGCTTTTTGGCTAAACGAGGTGTAAAGGAAGAGATTTGCAACTTCGATGCGCACAATGTGTCACCTGAAGTTCGAGAAAATGTGGAGGAATTATTAAAGAGTAAAAAATCATCTTTTGATCCCAAGGTGCGTGGGTTTCTGTATTACATTTATTTATTTATTACATTACATTTAATTATAGTGTAATTACTATTTTGTGTGCAGGTTGCTAAACGTGCTAGTGTGGCTGCCGCGCCTCTTGCTGCATGGGTGAGAGCGAACATTCAATATTCTAAAGTGCTGGAAAAGATTGAACCGTTAGAGAAAGAACAAGCTGACTTACAGAAGTATGCATTGTGTTTGATTAAGGAATCTTGTCGCCCTTCACATTTCAGTTTTGCGATGATAATTCTCTTTATTTCCAGGGGTATTGACAAGTCGCAACAACGTCTGGATAAATTAGGAAAAGCGTTAGATACAGTCGATAAGAAAGTTGCAGACATGAAAGGAAAGTAAGTAGTCATATATTTTTATAATTTTTCAAATTCGACTTTAACTATTTTTTTTTGTTTATAAGCACAAAATTACCTTCATTGCAGATTTGAAAAGCGAACTCAAGAAGCTGCCAAACTGAAAGTTGATGTGGATAAAGCTCAAGAGACGATTACGGCTGCTGAAACATTGGTTGGGAAGCTGCAAGGCGAATTTAAAAGATGGTCAGTGCAGGTGAGTCAAATATAAACTCTAGTTTGTGTTAATCGGTACAGTATTTATCCTAACTATGCGTTTAAAACATGTCGACTAGCTTGATTTTAACGCATTTATAAAATGGAATCATCATCGGGATTTTCTTTTATTAAGGTTGGCGAGCTTACCAAGGAAACTGAACAGCTTCCTGCCCGTTCACAGCTGGCTGCTGGATTTATCACCTACCTTGGTTGTCAACCGGAAAATGTTCGTCGCAAATTTGTCAACAAATGGTGCCAAATCGTTGGAATAGAAGAGTTTGATTTGAAGAAATATTTAACCTCGGAGAGTGAACAGTTAGTTTGGAAAGGAGAAGGGTTACCATCTGATGTACTGTCAATGGAGAATGCACTGATTATTTTGAAAGTAAGTAAAACGATGATCGAGCACTTTTTCTTTTCTCTTCTCTGGTTCGTCCAACTTCTTTTATTTTCATCAACTTTACCTTTTACAGGATTCCGGTTGTCCATTTTTGGTTGATCCATCACAGCAAGCTACGGAGTGGCTGAAACACCACATGAAAGACCAACGTTTGGAAGTCGTCAATCAACAGGTATAGTAGTTCATACACGGTACATTTTTAATATATTTATTCTACATATTTACTTGCATCAAACTATTATGCGATTGTTTTGTTTTAGGATGCAAACTTTGTGACATCACTTGAACTTGCAGTCCGATTTGGCAAGACGCTGGTTATTCAGGAGGTTGATGGCGTTGAACCGATCCTGTACCCGATTTTAAGGAAGGATTTTGTTAGCCAAGGTAAGTATTAAGGATTCTAAAGCTTGACTCATAACAATCTCATTCTGTGGAACATGGCCTGCAATAGGTTATCATTTCTAAATACATCTATTGTTTTAATAGGTCCACGTTATGTAGTTCAAGTGGGTGAAAAAACGGTTGATTATAATGAGAGTTTCAGGTAATTTAACATTTCCTTTTACCTCCCTGTATTGAATTATTATTTGATTTTACAATGTTTACACTTTTTCTTTAGAGTGTTCTTAACTACACGTAATCCTAATCCAGAGCTCACACCCGACATTGCATCGGTTATAAACGAAGCAAACTTTACAACAACAAGAGCTGGCCTGACTGGGCAGGTGCGTTGGGATTTCTAGATACACATAAATAATTAACCCTCGACAGGATTAAAATCTCTTTGACTAGAAGATACCAGATACTTTGACCAGTTGGTGTATACTGTCTTTTTTATTTAGCTTCTTGCGTTAATATTACAACTCGAGAAACCGCAGTTGGAAGTAAAGAAAACAGAATTGCTTCATAAGGAAGAAGAATTAAAGATCCAGCTAGCAGAGTTAGAAGAATCGTTATTAGAGGTTATTTTACTTTGCAGATTAATATCCTTATATTTACTGCTCATATGAATTTTAAATGTATCTATGCATGTGTTGTTTTGTTGTAGTCACTTGCAAATGCCGAAGGAAACATACTCGACAACAAAGAGCTTCTCGATTCGCTCAATAAAACGAAATCAAGCAGTAGTACCATCACACAATCGTTACAAGACGCTCATCAAATTCAAGTTACACTTGACAAGGTACGGGTAGCGCAAGATTAGTCCTTCAAATGTTGGAATTGATTATCGGTTACCAATAAATGTCATAATTTCTCCCTATTTTTACTTAGGAGCGAGATGCTTATCTTCCACTGGCTGAGCACGGCAGCGCTATGTATTTTGCAATCTGCGACCTGGCGAAGGTCAACAATATGTACAGATTTAGTCTGGCCTCTTTCTTAGAGTTATTTAGAAGAGCGCTTAAATCTGCTAAGGTATGAAAAAAGTTACGTCAAACGTACTTATCACTGTGGCCTCGGAGTGTGGGAGATTTTATTTTTCGTGCATTTTTTAGGACGCTCAGGGGAAGGAAAGAACGAGCGTGTTAAAGAATACTGTTCAAACTTTGGTGTACGAATACATAAGCAGATGTCTATTTAAGGTATGCTGACTAATTATTAATAATTTTACATATATTTACCACATAATATACTTTCAGTTCCCTAATTTCGCGAAGATTAATTTTTGCAAATTTCGCGAATTTTTATCTATTCACAAAACTCTGTCTGCTTGCGCAAAAATTCCTGGAAAGGTTAATTTTGCGAAAAATTTTTTTGCGAGATTACTAGAAGCCACTTATTCGCTAATATTAATCTAGCCAAGTTGGTTTAAAATTTAGGTTCCTTGCTAAATCTTAAAATTGGCGATTTAAGATTTGTACGTGGGTAAAAAAAAAACGTAAAAATATATGCGGAGTAAAAAAAAATAAAAACGATTACTACAAAGATTAAAAAGCTTATAGGCAAAGACAAAAAGCTCAAACAGATCTGCAAACCTGCACCATCACTTCAAAACTAAAATGGCCTCCGTAGCATGTTTCCGTTGTTTATCCGTATTCTGTGTGTTCACAATGGTTGCGCGAAGCTTTTTTCAGAAAAATATTATTACACAGTCCGATTTTTACGGACTTTGCGCCTAATTTCGGAATAATTTCGAAGTTTTTCTTTTTCGATATTAACCTTCGTGGTACGAACAAGTTCAATTTAAGTTAAGTTCAGTTATCTAAATAAATAGGCGTGAAATAATTTAAAATTCCGAAGCAGTGAAAATAATAAGACTGATATGTGAAAAATAAACCTTCGTGAAATACATCTATCGAAATGCACCAACTTAAAATACTAATTATACGATTTTGTGTTTTAGGCGGATCGACAGATGTTTGGTCTTCATCTTGTGCATGGTATCTACCCAGACATGTTTGAAAAGCAGGTACGTTGAGTGTGCAGCCTTTTGATTTAATGTTAATTATTTGAACTGGTCGTGCTACGAAATTTCTGTACACTTTTTAAACAAATATAACAAAATATAGTTTGTTAATATTTCTTTTTTTTTAGGAGTGGGAGTATTTCTGTGGAATGATTGTCAGTGCTGTTCTCCAAAGAAGAGTAAAATATAATACATATTTGTTTTTATCATGTTAGAATCATGAAGAAGAAAAAGAGTTTGTTTGTTTTAATGATTCTTTAAAGCATTAATATGCTCTTTTTTATTTTTTCAAGGAATCTTTGCTTGGTATGGGGAAATCACTACCAGATTGGGTTGACGAAGAAAGACTGTCTGCTCTATCATCCTTTAAGGTATTTTTTTTTATACTCTGTGGGAAAGTTGTTCCATTTGTGTTTGTTTTATCCTATTTATATTTCTTACTAGTTTGTAATGTGAAATTAATTAACTGACAACTATTTTTATGATTTCTAGAACACTTTCAGTAACCTTTTCAATTCACTTGACTTAACTAATCAGTCGTTATGGTCTGGTTTCGGCAAGAGTTCGCAATGTGAACAAGAATTCCCATCTTCGCTTACTAATAAAGTGTCAGCGTTTCAACGGGTGAGCTTATTTCTTACTATTCCTCCCTATATATCAATGGTAAGGAGATGTTATTAAATGCGATTGTCTTTTAGGTGTTAGTTGTACAGGCGTTGAGACCAGATCGTTTACAAAGTGCAATGAACTCGTTCGCGTCCAAAGCGTTGGGTAGGAAAATATATTTTATGTACAGTAAATAACCTACGTGTCTTCATACCTATCTGAGGTTTTAATAATGCCATTTCTCACCCTTTCTTACAGGTTTGAAGGCTTTAGCTGCGTCTTCGGTGAATTTAAAACGACTAGTAAAAGAAACGACAGCTAAGGAACCAATTTTAATCCTCATTTCACCTGGTTCTGATCCTTCACAGGTTATTCTTGTTACTTGTAGTCGGTTAAATTTGGTTTTATGTAATAATTATATTCTTACAAAGTGACATGAATGCTGTTTAGGAATTGCAAGAATTGGCTGATCAAACAGTTGGCCATGATAGGTACCACCAGGTGACAATTTTAAACTATATTTTTCTCATCAGTATCACGTCTCGCCACCTTGTGTAGCTTCATATTCGTGACATTTTTGATCACGTTTTTCAGGTTGCAATGGGTCAAGGTCAAGCCGAAATAGCAATGAAGTTACTTTCTGACTGCTCTAAAAATGGAGACTGGTTGTGTTTGAAGAATCTTCATTTAGTAACAGCATGGTTGCCTAAACTGGAAAAAGTGAGATATTTCTGTCCCTTTCATTCTTTCGTTCGTTCATTCATTTGTTTGTTCATTCATTTATTTATTCATTCATTCACTCATTTATCAATTCATTCATTTCCTAATCCATTTATTATACATCTACCCATTCACTCATTTATTCATTCACCCACTCATTCATTGATTGACTACTTCACTTCACTTTAGGTTTTAAATAGTCTTCAACCAAATGAAGGATTTCGGTTATGGCTCACTACAGAAACACATCCGAAGTTTCCTACTATATTGTTGCAGTCAAGTTTGAAGGTGACATTTGAAGCCCCACCTGGTATAAAAAAGAATATGCTGCGCTCTTACGAAAGTTGGAGTCCAAACTTTGTCCAGCAAAACTCAAGTTCACGAGCACAGACCCTGTTTGCGTTGGCTTGGTTTCACGCCCTTGTTGAAGAACGAAGAAATTACATTCCACAGGCTAGTTGACTTTTTCTAATGACTTTTTCAAGTGACTTTTATAAGTGCGTCTGTGAGTCACTCTGACGAATAACCGCTTCTTTTAAGGGTTGGACAAAGTTTTACGAATTTTCGATGGCAGATTTACGTGCTGGTGCAGATATTATCGACCGACTTTACAAAGCCGCGGGTAAGACATCATCTGGTATTTTAATTTCACATTTATTATTTATTTCAGCTTGACTTCAACTTTTTTCTTATTTTCACAGGTTCCAAATCCATCAAGTGGGACTTTTTACACGGACTTTTTGAGAATGCGATTTATGGTGGTCGCGTTGATAATAATTTTGACGTGAGAGTACTATCAGCATATCTTCAGCAATATTTTTCGGATTCTTTGTTGGTATGTTGACTGCTTTTTAGTTTTTGTGCAACAATGAATTTGCTGTAAGGATTACTATGATAACACGTACTCCTTATTTCTTAGAGCGGTGCAAGAAGCAAAAGTAAATTGTTTCCAGATAACATCGCCATACCTGCATCGTCTAACTACAAGGTGGGCTAGGTTATTGGAAAACATTTTGTTGATGTAGTTGTTTTTTTACTTTTTTATTTGTTTGTTTGTTTTGTTTTGTTTTTCTTAATTAACTAATTTGCTTTTTTTTCAGGGTTTTTTCATTTTTTTTTTTGTTTTTTTGGTGTATTGAATTTTAAGAACGCTTATATTTTTTTTCAGGAATTCACTGATGTTGTTGTAAATCTACCTGACGAAGACAAGCCATCTTTTTTCGGTTTACCTTCTAATATTGAACGCTCCGCCCAACGTATTGTTAGTGGCCAAGTGAGTAGACCTATCAACACTGCTGTTTAAAATATTTAAGGTTGTAGACTGTTGTGAATACTTTTACGTATTTTACGTCTTTATCGTGTTAGGTTATTTCTCAATTGAAGATACTGATGAGATCAGATATATCTGCTCATAAATTTGATAAAGAAAAATGGGGAAGTGAACTTGCTCCGATATTGAATTTATGGAAGAAACTAAACCAGGTATTTAATAAAATATTAGTGAAAGATTCATAACAAACGTTTTTCACCTTTATATTGTATTTTTTTATTTTGTTACGTCTTTTAAATATGTTAAAAAAATTTCTTAAGGGCTCTCAAACGTTACAACAGAAGGTACACGCGCCGGTGGATAACGAAAATACACAACCAGTAGAATCATTCGTACGTTTGGAACATTACAATGCTGTTTTGCTTGTTCAGCATGTTCATGCGACTCTTTCTTCGCTTGCAAAAGTCATTAAAGGTAAATCAGTTCGTATTTGGCCAAGCAAAGCTCTATCGTGTTAGGCTTATGTAGTTAAGGTGTATTTACCGACTTGTAGCCTTGTGCTAAAGCGATCGTGTCCAGTGCGGAAAGTTTTCAGTTCAAACCCTGGTCGAGTCATGCCAGAGACTAGTGTGAATGAAAGTGTGAATCTATCCTTCCTGCAAAGCGTATAACGTGAAAATAGGATTGATATCTCAGGAGATTTTCTAGTTGAGCGATGACTGTGCTTGCACGACTTTCATAACTCAGATGGAAGCTTTAAATGCACCAGGACCCTCGTTAATAGCAGTACCAATAGGAACTTAACAGGCTATCAATTTTAATAATAATACTAATAAAAATAATGTTTCGATTACTAGGGACACAACTGGTAACTCCAACAGTTCAGAAAATGGCAGTTTCATTGATGCATCATGAAACTCCTCAATGTTGGAGTAAAATGTGGGAAGCTGGTCCTGAAGATCCTGTGCTGTGGTTGAAAGGTGCCATGCAGAAAACGTTGGCGTTGGCCTCTTGGCTAGAAAAAACTAATTCCAAAACCTTGCTGTCAGACAAGCTTGATCTAGCAGAATTATTTCACCCAGACACCTTTCTCAACGCCTTGAGACAACAAACGGCTAGGTAGGTTCATACAATTTGAATTTTGCTGTGTTATAGTTACTTGGTGAAAGCAGGGTATCAACGGGGGTGGAGGTTAAAATATCAGAAAAAAAGACAGGAATATCACCAGAAAATTCAAATGGTCAATCGGAAGTATTTTCATTTTTTAAATGCTTGTAATTTTTTTAGCCGAAAATGGCTTGAAAAATTTCGGCAATTTTAGTTGAAGAATAGCTGGAAAAAAAGGAGTTAATATTAAGTGAATGTTAACTTTTTAAAAAATGGCGATTTTGGCAACCAGGCTATTTACCAGTGTTTCATATTTCAGGACAACTTCGACACCAATGGATCAACTAAAAATTGTGTCTACTTGGAAGGCTACCTCTTTGTCGAAGAACGCGGTGAAGGTACTGCATTTACTGATTTTATTTTGTAGAAAAATTTTATCAAGCATCCCAATTTTATTTTTTGTGTTAATTAGATTGGTGGATTGCAATTAGAAGGATGTACATTCGACGGTAACAACCTAGCTGAAAACGAACGCAATTCTCCAAGTGTTTCTTCTGTCCCACCATGCACTGTAGCCTGGATACCGAAGGTGATTATTTATTAATTTGCATTTACCCGCTATTTGATGTTTGTTTGTACAACTTCTTATTGTTTTCGTAAAACTATCGTCATTTCATCTTCATCTCACTGGCTTGTTTATCTAAAATTTCACTTTTTGTATACCGTCATAATTATTTGTATGCCATTGTAATTCTCGTTTATTTTTCTCATTCTCATAGTCACGCATTTTCATTTACAAACTACAATTTTACATTATAATAAGTAATGTTTGTTGATTGTAAATATTAAACGTTCGGTGATAATGGCGTTGTTTGTGAAGGTACTAACAGCACATTGAGATAACAGGAGCAGATTTCAAATTGCAGCAGATGGGGATGGCGTCCTCTAGAGCAAAAAAGATGACTCGCCTCGACTCCGTTGAGTTAAACAGAATTGATAGCCAATCGTTAGATGGTGAAATCAAGACAGTTTCTTTAAATTCTGTTGAAAAAAATGTTGACTCGTTAACAATCCATGGTATTCCTCGAATAATAACGAGTAATTCGAAAGTCGAGAAGTTGTTTTGGTTATCTTTATTCCTCTTCTGCTTTTGTTATTGCGCATACTCTGCTATGCGAGCGTTAAAGGCGCACTACTCTCGCGATACGTTCCTGCACGTCTCTACGAAGACTGTTCACGAAATGCCATTCCCAAGCGTGACGATTTGTAACAAAATAAAACATAATGCAAAGGAAAAATTGTTGCCTGGTATAACTGTTGATATGGATACAGAAACCGTATTTAGTAAAGGCTTTGTCAGGAATGAGAGTTCAAACCGCCTTGGAAAATTAAATTTCGTCAATTTTGATGAATTTTCAATTGGATATGATAAAATCATAAGAAACGTTCCACGGGCATGTCGATTTGGTTACAAAACGGACTGTAGTTTGTCATATTTCAGTTTAACATACGATATACCTGGATGCATCACGTTTAACGCCCGTGGAAACTTGAAACAAATATTTCCTGGAAGTCAGCATGGTGTGAAGTTGATTGTTTATGTAAATCATACCAGTACTCAGGAAGAAGAGGTTGACTTCTTAGATGACAATAACGACATCTCTATTGTTGTTCATGATCCGAAGGTATTTCCCAACCTGTGGAGTAAAAGCTTCAGCGTTGAAACTGGTCTTCACAACAAAGTCGCTATCACGAAAAAGAGGGTCAGCTTAAAGAGAGCACCATTTGCTTCGCAGTGTGTTAACCAAGTAGACAGACCAGAATTAAAAGTCTTTCCAGGAAGGTATACAACTCAAAACTGCCTGTCCTCCTGTTCAATCTACCACTGTTACGACGCGTGCGGTGATGTGCCGGACTCGTTTCAACGATATTTCACGTACAAATCATTTCCGCGAAAAATGAAGAAAAATTTAACTTGTGTGAACCATCACGAAAAAACGTTTTTCAGAAAGGCGAGGGAATTGTGTGATTGTCCTCTATCGTGCGAAGAAGTTATTTACGACACCACTATATCTGTGTCAAAATGGCCGACGAATAATTACAAGAACAAGTTGAGGAAGTACTTTAAAAAAGACACTAGTCACTCATCAAGTGAAGATTTTTTTTCCAACAATTTCTTGTTGCTCTCCGTGTATTTTGAAGATTTTTTGTACAAAAAGGAAGTGGAAAAGGAGAAGTATAGTTTTGATAATTTGATGGGCGATCTTGGTGGTCAAGCTGGGTTGTACATGGGTGCCTCCATTTTTTCCGTCATAGAGTTGTTAATGATCTTTGTGCTGATGGTTGTTACAAAACTTGCTTCTTTTGTAAAATCATTTTTAGTATACAGGAAGTAGTGTAAATATGAAGCAAAATATGACGTACGAACATAATTTTAGTTGTTGTTGTTGTTGTTGTCAACATCTTCATCGTTTTTACCTCGGCTCGTAGGTCACTCGTACATGCTTATTAGAGTTAACAAAAGAACAGGAAAGTACTGGCATTGCGTTATGCTGTGCGTTAAAAGACATTCAAGTTTTGATCCTAACTGCCAGCTCGTTCGTTTCCAGACGAAAGAGGGAATTGTAGGAAAAACCATTAACATATCAAGATTACTCAATCGGTATTATTTTTCCCTTTCTTTTTTTTAGAATCAAGCTGATCCACACAGTCCTGATGAGTGTATCGTCCTGCCAGTCTACTGCACAATCACTCGTGAGAAGATTGTTGCTCAACTTAGCGTTCCTTGTGGTGGTGATCAACAAAAGTGGATAAAGTCAGGCGCAGCATTATTTCTGAAGAATGAATGATTTTGTGTTGATATTCTTGAGAGCACTGCATTTGTATTTACATGCACAAGATTGGGATTAAAAGTAAAAAAATTATAAATTAAACAAATATTTCCTGGAAGTCAGCATGGTGTGAAGTTGATTGTTTATGTAAATCATACCAGTACTCAGGAAGAAGAGGTTGACTTCTTAGATGACAATAACGACATCTCTATTGTTGTTCATGATCCGAAGGTATTTCCCAACCTGTGGAGTAAAAGCTTCAGCGTTGAAACTGGTCTTCACAACAAAGTCGCTATCACGAAAAAGAGGGTCAGCTTAAAGAGAGCACCATTTGCTTCGCAGTGTGTTAACCAAGTAGACAGACCAGAATTAAAAGTCTTTCCAGGAAGGTATACAACTCAAAACTGCCTGTCCTCCTGTTCAATCTACCACTGTTACGACGCGTGCGGTGATGTGCCGGACTCGTTTCAACGATATTTCACGTACAAATCATTTCCGCGAAAAATGAAGAAAAATTTAACTTGTGTGAACCATCACGAAAAAACGTTTTTCAGAAAGGCGAGGGAATTGTGTGATTGTCCTCTATCGTGCGAAGAAGTTATTTACGACACCACTATATCTGTGTCAAAATGGCCGACGAATAATTACAAGAACAAGTTGAGGAAGTACTTTAAAAAAGACACTAGTCACTCATCAAGTGAAGATTTTTTTTCCAACAATTTCTTGTTGCTCTCCGTGTATTTTGAAGATTTTTTGTACAAAAAGGAAGTGGAAAAGGAGAAGTATAGTTTTGATAATTTGATGGGCGATCTTGGTGGTCAAGCTGGGTTGTACATGGGTGCCTCCATTTTTTCCGTCATAGAGTTGTTAATGATCTTTGTGCTGATGGTTGTTACAAAACTTGCTTCTTTTGTAAAATCATTTTTAGTATACAGGAAGTAGTGTAAATATGAAGCAAAATATGACGTACGAACATAATTTTAGTTGTTGTTGTTGTTGTTGTCAACATCTTCATCGTTTTTACCTCGGCTCGTAGGTCACTCGTACATGCTTATTAGAGTTAACAAAAGAACAGGAAAGTACTGGCATTGCGTTATGCTGTGCGTTAAAAGACATTCAAGTTTTGATCCTAACTGCCAGCTCGTTCGTTTCCAGACGAAAGAGGGAATTGTAGGAAAAACCATTAACATATCAAGATTACTCAATCGGTATTATTTTTCCCTTTCTTTTTTTTAGAATCAAGCTGATCCACACAGTCCTGATGAGTGTATCGTCCTGCCAGTCTACTGCACAATCACTCGTGAGAAGATTGTTGCTCAACTTAGCGTTCCTTGTGGTGGTGATCAACAAAAGTGGATAAAGTCAGGCGCAGCATTATTTCTGAAGAATGAATGATTTTGTGTTGATATTCTTGAGAGCACTGCATTTGTATTTACATGCACAAGATTGGGATTAAAAGTAAAAAAATTATATGGTGTGAACTTACTTAAGCGCTGTAACCTTGTTTATCTACTATAGATTCAAAAGTTGTCAGATTTTTACCTGGTTTCTTTTATTCCAATCAAGACCTAAAAAACCTCTGCTATATCTGAAAAGTGAAGAAAAGAAAAAAACGCAGAAAATTACAACCAGTCAAAGTCTGAGAGCTAAATTTTCGCAAACATTTTGTGCGATTTCCTTTTTTGAGTGGAAAGTTCCACAATTCTTGTGCATACTATTCTTTTACATAGTTTTTAATTCATGTTTTATATTTATTACACGTCTTTTTTACAATGTTTTCTTTACTTGAGGCTGAGATTGTAGGTACTTGTAACCACTAACTTACAAGATATCGAGAAAATTAAAAAAACGTATGTAGATAGATAGTGGTCTCCTGCCAAAAAGTACTTTTAAGGTAAAACGGATCTGACTCCATAAATTTTATGAAAATCTTCCTTAAAGTTAAGAAACTTAAAGGCTGAACTTAGAAATGCATGTTTCTTTCGATAAAGAACGCGTGTACTATGTTATTCGTAACAATTTTTGCATGAATTTTAACCTTCGGGTGATCTAGTGTGTTTTTCTCTCTCGATATTACAAACGTTTTTTCGCGTGATAACTTTACTGATTTTAGCGCAAGTGTGCAAAACTTACTACAAAATTATAACTTGTCATGGAGGGTAACCGGCTTTCAAAATCTGTTAAGAAGCAATCTTTAAAATAATTAAAATTTAGTTATTTAAGGAAAAATGTATATACCATGTAGCATTTGAATAATTGTAATTATAGTTAGATTATAGTAAATATGTTTGTTAAGTTAGAAAGAATAATAACATTTGAAACGTTTGTGTTAACTGCTGAATTGTTGCAAAAAAAAATTATCTGATCTCAATATTTATCAAACTACTTATTATCGTTAACAAATGTGTCAACAAGATTGATCACATGATAAACGAAAAAATAGTGATATGAGCATATGACACCATTCTTACGTCTACGGTTTTCAACATTTACTCTACAGGCACTTTGAGAACCATCCAGATTAGGTCAAGAGACCGTCATCCAGTCAACCTGCTAGATTCTTTGCCACTGCTAAGATACAAATTTCAAAATAAAAGCGAGATTAATCTTAAGGAATTAAAACTATGACCAATAACAGATCAAACTGGTACAGCTGTCTATTAGACGTCCAAATTTATTTCAAAATATCTACAGCCTCTATAAAAAAATGATTACGTCATTGATGATTGTTCCAGACTAGTCGATAAAGCCCGTGGAAAAATCCACTTAGACAGGATAACAGTAAAAAAGAACCGTTACTTAAATTTTGATGACATCAGCAAGGATCTGTCAAGAGACAAAATATTTTTTCTTGGAAATTTGTTTTCACGTTGCCTCTATTGTGTAGAGCTTAAACTGCTGATCAAGAAAATGTATATGATCATGTGGTTTTGATAAGCGGTTAATGAGATATAAGGGTTTAAAATGTTTGCTGACGTCAGCAATTGCCCCTCAAAACCCCAAAAAATATTTTGTAGAAATTTGTATACCTGTTTCCTTCATCGTACAGATCTTGAAACGATGATCAAAAAGATGTATAGGATTATGTACTTTTGACAAACAGTTTATTAAGGTATGAAGGTTTTTTGATGACGTCATCAACCCGTCCATTTCGAAACGGACTTGGGGACTCAGGTTTGGGAAACTTACCCAAATTGATACTAGGTGGTCCTTAGTTACCCATGCAGTGAAAAGAACAATGACGTCACCACCTCGTTTTCGAGTTATTTGCCCTCAAAGTTTTAAGTGCACTGTAACGGCTTCATTAATTTAATATAGGATATTGACGTTAAAGTAGTGTTATTGACGTCGCGCCGTAACGTCAGAAAATTTAACATATTAGACATGCATTTTTCGGTTACTTCAAAGAAAATTTCGGTAAGATCAAAGGAAAATGAACATATCCACTTTGCCTGTTACAGACACACGGAACTGGCGTATTATTATAGAGACTAGTCGATTAGGCCCGTGGAAAAATCCACTTAGGCAGAAAAACAATTGAAAAGTTCTGTCATTTGAATTTTGATGACATCAGCAAATATTTCAGTATATTGAATATGCCTTTTACTAAAAAAAATAATCTGAAAATGCATAAAAAGAAAGTATATAAGTCATAATTTAACAAAAAAGTTCTTAAAATCTAACACAAAATATCAAATGTCAAATCGCATGAAATCCTCCCAACAAAACTTCAGACAAAATATGAAAAACAACGGCGTGCAAGGTGTAAAATCTAGTTAGTAGAAAGTTACAACATTGACAGTCACAACCCAGACAGTTACGACAACAATAATAATAATAATGTCAGAAATAACACATATCTCAAATATGTATACATCTTATTATGTGATTATGTTGAAAACCTTCAATATTTTAATCTAAAGTGTCGAAAAGAAAGGCTTGCAACAGTAAGCACAGATCTATGAAATAAGTTCTTTACGCATTTTAAACAATATCAAAAAGCCAAACTTAAACAAACACAAAACACCTAAAAACAAAAAGTTAAACTTTGAAAAATCATTTATTCGGTTGCATACCATCCTCTCCCGCAAAAATATGCACAAAATGTAAAAATTAACCGGTTAACAAAACAATTTTTTGTCTAATGATCCGTACTGACTTTACCAAACATTTTAACCTGAAATGTCGAAAAAGCAATATGCAAGGAGTAAATTTCAAATCAACAAAAATCATTATTTTGAAAACATTGTATATATATATGGTCCTTCCTCACAAAAGTTTACAATAAATGTAGAACACAAAGGTTTATGAGGAGCAAATCAAAATATGAACAAAAATCAGTTCAATTGGCATGTTCTATATTGTCTTCAGCCATAAAATCTTCCACAAAATTGATATGAAACCCATCAAATTCAACTCAGAAAAAGCAGTCATTTAAGTGCATACAAAAATACAACTTGTAGAATATCAAATTATTATTTTTAGTATATATAATTGCATATGGTCCTCCCTCACAACAGTTAAATTTTTGCACTAAATTTGCAACACAAAATACAAATTCTAAATAATTCCTATGGTTTTCCTCAAAAGTTTAATCAAAATATAAAAGATGAGAGGTGAACGACAAAATCAAAGTTTGCAGAATTTAACTATTTTGGTATATATATGTCTATTGATATATGCCCTTTATAACAATATTTCAATCCAAAATTTGAAAAAGAAAAACAGTTTGCAACAAAATCAGTTATTCTGATGATATTGCATACACTTTTTCTCCACAAAAGTGTAAAAAAAGAATGGTTGTAGGAAATACTTCTGATTCAACAAAAATCAGTATTTGCATCTTGTACTCATTAAATATTACCCAAAATTTCAAAAAACTGTGATTTGGAACGCATCAAATCTATAAATAGAGAGGGATCAGTCATTTCGGTATGTTGTACAGAGTCCTGCCCGGTAAGAATTTAAACAAAATATAAAAAAAACACAAGTTTTTTCGGTGTTGTACTCCCTCAAAAAAGTTGAAACTTTTCTTAATTGAGACAAAATGCCATAAACAAAAACATTTTAGTTAGAACATCTAGAACAACAAAAATCACTACACTTAAGGTACCAGAATTACTACACGTTAAATAAAAATCGTTTCGTCATATTGCATGTAACCGATGTATATAAGTTTAGTTACACAAAATGTGAAAAATACATTATTTGCATACACAAATTGTGAAAAATACATTATTTGCTTAAAAACAGTCCTTAAACTCTTCTTAAATATTATGTAATACTTTTTTAAAAGTTGTTGTGGCTTGTTAATTTAAGCTTAAAATGTCAATTAAAATAAGTTACAGTCACATTCTTAGCAAAGACCACTAAGATTAGCTTACATGTAAAAAGCAACATAAAACTGAAGCTAACATAAGGTAGCTACAGCAGCTAATAGCTGGTCACTTAAATATAAACTGGAGACTTAGCTAGGTATAAAGAACATGGCTACATATTTATAAATTCCTAGCTACCTAGCTAGTTGTTGTTGGTGTGGTTGATGCTAGCTAACAAACATGTCTCGCATCAATAATATCATCAAAACTTTAAAAAACATAAACAAACCTTACAGAAACCTTTCTATACTTCATTTATATACCATGCCCCTTTTTAAATGCTTTTGTAAAGATTTATTTTGAAGGCAAGAGAAGACAAATGCTTAAAAAGGACAGCCATCTTTTTTGCAAACACAATTTCCGTTACTTTGTGCTAGAACTTCATTTAACAAACCACACAAAACTCGCGGCTTTTCACGACAAAGAAGACATAATTTTTTCGGCAACATCAAAGATTTTTTTCGGCAACATCAAAGGAAAATGACGATATCAACTTTGCCTGTTACAGACACACGGAACTGGCGTATTATTATATAGACTAGTCGATAAGGCCCGTGGAAAAATCCACTTAGGCAGGATAACAGAGAAAAACAACCGTCATTAAAATTTTGATGACGTCAGCAGAGACATGTCAGAACACAAAATGTTTTTTTTCAGAAATGTGTATGCCTGTTGCCTTTATCGTATAGATCTTGAAACGCTGAGCAAGAAAATGTATAGGATCATGTACTTTTGACAAACGGTTGCAGAGATATTAGGGTTTAAAGGTTTTTTAATGACGTCATCAACCCGTCCATTCCGAAACGGATTCGGGGATCCAGGTTTGGGAAAATTACCCAAATTGATCCTAGGTGGTCCCTAGTTACCCACGCGGTGAAAAAACATTGACGTCACCACCTCGTTTCCAAGTTATTTGGCCTCAAAGTTTTAGGTGCACTGTAGTGGCTTCATTAACTTAATATAGGATATTAACGTTAAAGTAGTGATATTCACGTCGCGCCGTAACGTCAGAAAATTTAACATATTGGACATGTGTTTTTCGGCAACATCAAAGAAAAATGAGCACATCTACTTTGCCTGTTACAGACACACGGAACTGGCTTATTAATATATAGACTAGTGTATAAAGCCCGTGGATAAATCCACTTAGGCAAAAGGTCAATAAAAAGAAAGTTGTTTTTGATGTTTTGCTGACGTCAGCAGTGCAGTGCAGATAAAAAAACATTGCGAGATTTGTTTATTCTTTGTCTGTAATGTGTAGAGGTTGAAACACTGGTCAAAATAATGTATAGGATCATATGTTTTCGACAAACGCCTAAGAAGATATAAGGTTTTAAAAATTTTGCTGACGTCAGCAATGAACCGTCAGAACCCAAAAATTTTTTTAAGAAATTCGTATACCTGTTGCCTTCATCGTATAGATCTTGAAGTACTGATTAAGAAAATGTATAGGATCATGTACTTTTGGTAAACGGTTGCAGAGATATTAGGATTTGAAGGTTTTTCGATGACGTCATCAACCCGTCCATTCCGAAACGGATTCGGGGACCCAGGTTTGGGAAAATTACCCAAATTGGTCCTAGTTGGTCCCTAGTTACCCACGCGGTGAAAAATCATTGACGTCACCACCTCGTTTCCAAGTTATTTGGCCTCAAAGTTTTAGGTGCACTGTAATGGCTTCATTAATTTAATATAGGATATTGACGTTAAAGTAGTGTTATTTTCGTCGCGTCGTAACGTCAGAAAATTTGACATATTAGACATGCATTTTTCGGCGACATCAAAGGAAAATGACGATATCAACTTTGCCTGTTACAGACACACGGAACTGGCTTATTAATATATAGATTTATTAAGACTCGTCACATTAAAAGATGACGAGGAGTTGTCATCTTACGATGTAGAAACATTCTTCACTAGTATTATGTCTAATTTATGTCTAAAAAGCCTTGAAACCAATTTGTAAGGAAAGATTAATTTAAAAACTACTTATTATCTGACTACTTATTCACTGTAAATGGTTGCCTGATTAGGCAAGTAGATGGTTGCCTAATGATAGGATCCATTTTTGTTAGGTTCTTGGGAATATACATGAATAAAATGGAAAGAGACGTAGTGCTTCCAACACAACCAGAATTTTACAAACGATTCGTCAATGACATATGTTCTAAAAAAAAAAAAAATAAGCATGATTCATTATATCAACGCTCAATAGTTAAATTAGCGACCCATTGGGAGTCGGAAGTTCCAATAAGGTATAAAAGAATTGCAATAAATACCCTCACAGAGCAGAAAAAATCTCTAGTAACTTTGAAGAAGAAATAAAGTAAATACGAGAGAAATAAAAACAAAACAAATTTTTCCCTTTAAGTTTATATCAAGAGTTGTTAATAACTTCAAAAACAACAGAAGGAAAAAAGAAGAAGAAAGAAAGAAATTGTTTTTTACATTAATGTGTTCTTTGAAAACCAATCATGGATAATGAAACAAATATCCATCCTGTGGTATATAAAACGGAGTGTGCTCTTGCGGTAAAAATTTCATAAAAAATAAAGAAATCGGCAAAAAAAATTTAGTCGAAAAAAAAAAGTCGGCAAAGATGTTAGGTCGGAAAAAAAAGTCGGAAAAAAAGTTTGGTCGGTAATAAAAAAGTCGGCAAAAATTTTAGTCAGCAAAAAATATAAGTCATCTAGCCAAAATTTAGTCACTTTTTGCCGACATTTTTTTCCGTTAAGGTAGATTGGCGCACTTTAACGTATTGATGTTATCCTAATTAAAGCCATCTACTGAGCAGTAATACTAATAGCTTGTATTGAAAAAAAAGACTGCAATAATCAAAAATATCCAAAAAAAGAGGAAATATAGGAAATAATAGAGGAAAAATACTTTTTATTAAATAAGAAGAAAAAAAAATTTTAATTCCAGGACAACTGGAAGTTGTATTTTATAATATCACCTTCTTATAGGTTCCTTCCGTGAGTCTGTCTGTAACAGGCAAAGGTGAATACAGTTTTTACAACTGTCTTTAAGAGCGCCCCTAAAAACTATATTCAAACATTTTTCATAAAGTCATTTGATTAGCTGGGAATTTTAGTTATTGTATTCTAATTAAATTTTACCGCGAGAGGTTGTAAAACCAGGGAATGTAAATGCTTTGTTATATATTAATGAAGTCACGGGCCATTAAACCCTTTTCCCCACAAAAAATCTCTTTCCCAGAGCCTTTTTCGCTTTTTGACACACATTATGGTACGAAAAGATCTCTTCTGTCGCACTACATTCATAAAGCGAAAAACGAACCCTGGAAAGGATAAAATGCTGTGTAACAAAAACGAAAGGGTCACTCTTATACTAAAAAAATAAGAAGAAGATTTACAATCTCGCTACCAGTGTATTTACATAGTTACGTCCCGTCAAAATTAGGCGTATAAGAGACTTGGGTACGAGATTGGGTACTAGATTTACTGGATTAACGCCTTTCAAGTGAATCAACCACTTTTAAACTTTTTTTATTGAGTACGAGTCAACTGTCCCTGTTACCCGATATGGAAAGAGACCGGAAGCAACTTAAACCCCAGAGCTCTTCAAGATAAACCTTGAGGTTTTAATCGCAAGGAGATGTTGTGATACACCAGGCTCTGACGGGTTCGAGCCCCAGTGGGGTGTCGTAAGAGTTCTTTGCCGATTGATTGAAAAAAAATACAGAAGAGCCGACCACAAAAATTATGACAGTACCCATATACAAGGTTACTCATTTTTTTAAATAAGAACCTTGTTTACCAAAACGTTTATAAGACTTGCCAGCCTCAGGCCCCAGCTTATATATAAAAAATCCGTGCAGGGACCGTATTTACTTTATTATTTCTTTATCCCCGGGGTAGTAATAAATCCGCCTTGATATCAGGGTTGAAACGGTAATCGCGAGTAAAGCACCATTTAGGATTAGTGTTTTAATTAACGGAAAAAAAAACAATATTATTTTCAACACTCAAGTTTTTTAACCAGTCTGAAATCTTTTAAAAAGCATGACAAACTGCAAGAAAAGGTTGTGTGTTTGATTTCCTACAGGTTTTGTTCTAAAGGTATAAACTGTAAATTGTGATTCCTGAAGAATAGCCAACTGCACGTAACAACACTCGGGTTATCCCGATTTTTTCAGCATAGCGGCCGAAGTAAAATTTTCGGGCCGTTAATAACAGCGTAGACATGCGTTTAAGGAACGTTTTAGGCATGTCGCTGAAAATTTAACATGGCGCTGTTTTGTTGTTAGTGTAGTGCAACATTTCCTTTTCTAACAGGTGTTGAAGTGTCTAAATTCAATATTAATGTAAGAATTTTTTTAAATCTCCATTTTTCCCTAACAATACTTGACTTTTGCATACGTTTTTGTTTTCAGTATGCATAGCTAGCTAGCTGGCTCTCGGGTGCGGGTCAAACAACAAGAAGGTGGTTCTCAATTATCCTTAGCTTAGCTATGTAGCTATTCAACTGATCGCCTTGGTTTATAACCAAAAAAAGTTAATTAGTAAGGTATAACGTAACTGATTAAGCAGCCACAAGTTTAACCTACCATTTGGTTATATCAAATCTCCTCGGCTAAAATGTTTCCTCAAAAAATTATTTTTTAAATCTGATCATGGAACAATTATAAAAATGGGCCATGTTCACATTTTTTTGCAAGCATAACCAAACTGAATGGCTAAAAACATATGTAAATATACATATGTTTTGATAAAACTCTTAAAACAACAATGTTTGTCTGTCTCGAAATGGTACTGCAAGTAATGAGACACACACAAACTTTGGTATTAAAAAGATTGGCAAATCTGTGGAGTCATACACAGCCACCAAGTAGTTTACTGATAACTTTGCACCTTGCTTATTATAAGCATCCTTTTTTAAACTAGTTCTCAGGACCCTTGGCACTGTCGACAGAATTCTAAAGCAATGCACACAAATAACGGTGGGTAATGGCTGTGAGGAGATAACAAGCATATAATATTTATAGCATATAATATCACTCTGGTTTTCCAACTCTGTATGTCAGAAATTGTCCGTTGACTCTAACATTAAATATTTGTGCGTCCCCTAAAGCTACATCTACTTGTGGAAAAATTTCTAGTCGCTTGGCAATGTTTTTTGTCACATTGTAGCTAGTTTGTTAGGTAAACATCAACTATTTGGTGTTATCATCAAGGTACACAAATAAACACTAATAGTAACAGAATAATATTTTAAGTAACCCATCATGATTCATCCTTAGCATTGTTAGCATTGTAATGTTGAATATTGTTATCAGCCGACATTTAAGTTTCTGCAATTTAATTTACATAAAATTATTGTTTGTGCCGCAACTAGTTAAAAAGTTTATTTAAAGGAAAAAGGGAAACAAAATGGCACAAAAACCGAGGTATAAAAAAGTCTGTTTTAACGAAAAATAGCCTGAACTGAAATTCTCATATCTTTTGTTCTAGAATTAGGAATAACCAGATTTGCGTAAACATACGTTATTTCAATACCATAAAAATTTATGTCTTGGTCTTAATGTTTAAAAAACTTCAAATTTTCGGTAAACGTTGATTTAAATTTACATATCCTTCAAACCCAATAAAAATATAATGACACAACTCTGCCATTATAGAAATGACCAAATATAATAAAAAAACCCCAGAAATACTGATTTCAAAATTGTCACTCTATAAAAATACTGCCGAAACATGTATTATTTCAAGAAACTATACAGAACTTCCAAAGCTGTTTAGGCAAGAATTTCTACGGCGTATTACTGATTTATATCTATACGGAACTGGAAAAGAAAAATATGAATGTAAAAAATGAGTTCAAGTTTGTAAACACTGATCTTATGAAACATAAATGAAATGTGAAAATCAATAAAAACAATTTTTTTATTTATTTCGTTTTTTAAAACGAATTTTAGCCTGTTGAAACTTCTTGTAAGCAAATACAAATCTTGCTTCATAAAGTTTCAGACCACAAAAAAATTAACAAATTACCGTTGTAGCTTTGTGAAAATGGCGAAACTAACTAAACATACATTAATAATTCAAAATGATTTGTCAAAATAAAAAGTTTTTGTACCTTTCGTACCGTTTAACAAGTTAGTTCTGTTATCAACACTCAAAAACTATTAATTCACATATATACTGCTACACTAGACTGGTACCCTTCCGTGCTTCACTAGTCTCGATAGCAAAAACGGCAACAAAAAAGAAGCCTATTTTAAACTTCTACTGGCTAAAGCCGTAGAGCAATAATATCTTGCAGACCAGACTTCATATAAGTTGTAAATCCTAATTTTTGAGTAAACAAAATTTGTACAAATACAGTCATTGCGTTAAACATAAGATAATGCAGATACTTTTAAATTAGCAGTAAAAAAGTTATTGTTCTATTATACTACAGTGTTTCTGTAAATGGTATATACGCAAATAGTAAAAATTAAAAATCGCTTAATGATGAAGGATCCAAGAACCACTTTTACATCCAATACAATCATTGGTGCATCCAAAATATCACAAATTCATACTAAGTTTGTTGTATACATACGGAAGGATGTAGCAGCATGAAATATCAGACAGACACTGGCCAATATATTTCTTGAATCACCTAGATAGAAAAATTAAATTGATAAGAAAAAACCATCTACTAAAAGGAGTAAGAGAAACTACGGAACTACTAGGAATGTACTACTAATATATACACATATATAAACCAAAAAACTAGGAAATGATAATCAGTTCCCCATTCTCTTATTTGACAAGAAGAGGGAAGTTCACGTCTCATCTTCTCCTTCATACTGCACAGTATACATTGACTTTTTAAAATTTGATGAAACTAATAACATAACTGTTTCAAAACACATCATCGCACCCTTCCTCGCATACTTTATGCTGAATTAACTTTCCTTCTAAGGACTGTAGGTTTTCCAAATATTTTTGAAGCTGTGCATTAATGTCCTTTCTTTTTGTAGCAGAAGAAGAAACGTCTGTGGCAATAAGAGGCAACGAAAAAGCAGTATCACCAAATCCTTGGGGACGACTCTCTTAATTTTATCAAAGACTCTTTTATCATTAAACATTGTCCGATCTTTCAGAAAATTGGTGCAAAACTGTTCACATACATTTTGAACACACCTGTCAATTAATGTCTTAAACCACTCAATTACATCTCTATTTTTCAAACTCATAATTTGTTATATTCTGTCTATAAAAAAAGTTATTCATAAAACTGGTTGAGCTCTACCTAGTTAGCTAGCTAAATATTTTCTAAGCTGAAATTTAAAAAAAATCTTTCAGCTAGTGTTAACTAGGAATATATATATATATAAAAGACTAACCTGTAGGTTATCTTCACAATAGTTCTTTCTGTGTAGAACGCAACGCTAAATTAGTGTGATTGATTCAACTCAACACTATGGAACACCACTTTTACTAAACACAGCGAATTACCAATGATACTGGTTTAACACAATTAAAACCCCACCACCAAGTGATTCTTATTAGTAATCGCCTAGATAGAAGATCAACAATCTCCCTTTATTTTCTTTCAGTTTGGCGTTCAGTTGGTTATTCGAATGTGAGAGGAATTTTTAGCGACTCCTACTCGCTTAGAACAGTGGTCTTGGGGCAAAACTGGCCTTTAACCAAAACCCTCTACTGTACTAGTCTTGGTTAAGTCATCACTACATGTATCTTTCTTTCTTTGTGTGATTACTTGTGTGGAATTTAATCATAAAAATTCTAAAAGATAAAAACTCAAAAAAAAATTTTGAACACAAAATTCAAATTTTCATAACTCAACATTTAATTGGTCGCTATTATTCTTCATGACCCCTCTGTAGCACATTCATTAAGAGTGTGCTATTTGCTCCTTGTTTTGTTAATACATCTGCTAACTGATGTTTGGTAGAAATCCACTTCAATTCAATCCCTTTCTGATTGATACTCTGTCTAAGGGAAGCCAACCCTTAACCGTTTGTCTTCCAAAGACTTTGTTGAATAGGCAGCTTCAAACAATGATTTGTTATCTGTATGGCATAAGATGCCTTCTAGATTAGTATTTAACACTTCATTTATCACATTCTTCACCCATATGCATGTATCAATACCATTAACAAAAGCTAGTGTCTCAACAGCAAGGGTGCTATGCGCCTCTCTTAATCTTCTTAGACTGCCATGTGATAGGTGCCATAAGATTCTCAACACCTTTAAGGAAAATAAAAATTCCACTTTGAGAGCTACCATCTTGAAGGTTCCCAAATGAAGCATCAGAATATAAGGTCAGTTGTAATGGAAGCTTAAGCTTCCAAAATTTCAAGGAAATGTTGGGATCCAAATTCAACTTCTTTACCACTTTATTGGCTCTCATGACATCATCAACTACTGCACAGTTTAGTTTTGTGCTTAGCTGGCACACATTAAATGAAATGTCAGGCCTTGAATGTGATGACATCCAGTTTAGTTGCCCACAATGCATTGGAAGTTTGATTGTTCTTCATGTGATAGTTGTCTATGTCTGTCTGTTATGTTTTGCATCTTGAGCAGTTCCATACCTGCCACATAGTTCTTTTGGTCATAGTTTGTAGAACCATTAGATTGTTGTATATTGACACCAACATATTTGAAATTGGAGTAATCTTTAGATCTAACGAGAAAAGTTTCTCTGATAGGCGAAATGACCTTCACTTGAAAATCATGGGATCCTCCTCATAGAAAATCATCAACATGTATTACAATCAGTCCTTGGCAGCAGTCGTCTTGAATCCAATAAAATAATGCTTCATCAAATAAAGACATTGTCAACCCCAAGTCGATTAGCTCTTCCTTCACACGTAGATACCAAGCTCTTGAAGCATCAGCAAGGCAGTATACTTTATTACACGAAATGAACGCTGTGTGGTTATTAACGCGGTTGACTTCCAACCACGTTAATAAAAACTGCCCTTAATTTCTGGTCCGTGTTAATTAAACCACCCTTAATTTTTGATCATAAAAAAAAAACGAACAAGAAATACTAATCATAACTAATGAGTAATCATACATTCATCGTCACTACAGTTTTCAGCAGCTTCTTCGCAATTACTTTCTTCTTTATTGTCACTTTCCACTTCCTCATCGTTATCTGAATCTTCGATTTCATGGCCAACAAGTTCTTCCAAGATAGCTTTGGGGCTGTCAACATAATCCAAATACATTGGATATTGAACCTCTGCAACTTTTGCTGTGTAAATTGAAAGTTTTTGTTTGTTCAACCAGCTTACTTCCATTTTGATTTGTATTTCAAGCCCACCCTGAAGTAATGGGGATGGCCTCTGTTTTGCATCATTAACAAAAGCTTTGAATTTCGCTCCTCCTGCCATAGCATACCAAGTATAACGGGAAAGTTCTCTAGGAATGTGTCTAACAATTATTTCTCCTAATCGACCTCTCAAGAGTGCTTGTCCAGCCACCGCAAAATTATCGTACTTGTTATTGTGTTCACGCTTAAAATTAATTTTTGTGCCCAACATACGGCTCCCAATTAACAGTGCTGCAGTAAACATTAAAACCTCTAAGTGCAGTGAAAAATTCAAAATGTGTATCTGCCATAACTTTAATCAAAGTAGATTTGAAGTTGTCTACGTTGAAACCGTATCATGCCAAAATGATTGTCGAGGCGTACGAGTTCCTCCAATCAAAGAAAAGAGTTAGTATTATAAAAAATGGTTGACAAAGTGCTGGTATTACCGCCGCCGTTGAAAATACTCGGAAAATGGGTACAAATTATATTCATTTGAACCCATTCGATGCTATGGAGTAGACATTTCTACTAACTTTTACATTGAATTGTTGTTGAATAAAAAATGTTTAGTCACATGAAAATTGTCAAAACTTGTCTCTAACCGCGTTAATTTCCACACACTTAAACTAGGTCTTCTCAAGCAACCGCGTTAATTAATGACCTGTTATTTTTAACTGCCTTAATAACCACACAGCGTTAATTACATGTAATAAGGTACAACTTTATTTAGTTTCCAAAACACACCTGTTGTATTTGCTTCCTTTGGGGGCTTTATGATAACCTCTCTGTCACTCTTGTTGCCTTGAAAAAATGCCGTCTTGACATCTAAGGTGTGACATTCCCAATCGTAGGTTGCTAACATCGTAAGTACAATGCGAAGACTTTCTTTAGGAAAAGTTTGGGAGTCCTTAGTCAGATTTTTGACCTCTTCTTCTTCGAAACCTCTTATGACCAAATGAGCTTTAACTGTTTTGTATCCCTCTATATTTTTAGTTGTGACCACCCATCTTGTGGATATTACAGATTGACCCTTATCTTCTATGGTGGAGAAAACTTTGTTGTCCTCCCAATTGGCTAATTCTTTATACTTTGCATTTAGGATCTCATCTGTAACAGTTGCTTGAGTCGATATTAGTACTTCTTCAGTTTTGTTTGTCTCAACAACAGGTTGCCAGTCACTCACACATCTCTTGAAATATAACCAATTTGTTTCACCTGTGTCTTCATTTTGGTCATTTAAACCATACTGTCTGCTCACTTTTCCTGCTCTGCTGTGGACTAATCCCCTTGTCCATTCACTGTCGGAAGTTAGCTTGTAAATAATTTTTGTCTTCAACTTTGGTATTCCTGGGACTGTTGACGAATTGCTAACGTTTTGATTGGTTGTGATTTCATTTGTTGATATCTTGTGTGTTGTTGTTTTATTCATTGAGGCACCGTCTGATGTTGTTTCTTTTGTTGTTTGTAAATTTGTTGTTTTCTCATTTTCTGGTTCTTCTGTATTGTTACTGGCAAAATCATCTGCACCAACACATTCACCATAAAACATCATCGCGTTCAAGTGGAATGCAATTGTTCACTTGTGTAGTTGTCACTTCAGTGCTCCTTTCCGTGTCTTGTGAAGGTTTTTGTGAATGCAAAACTTTGTCAAACTTCTGCAAGTGACACATGTGTACTCTAACAAAACTTCCACCATATTTTACAAGGACTTGCTTATTCTCCTGTCCAATTACAGTGCCTGGACTATGCCATTTTCACTGTCTTTGCTCTTATAGAAAACTCTATCTCCATTGATATATCGCTCATCATTGTAACACTGAACATTATGCCTCAATGCTCTTCGTATACGCTCAGAAGACTCTGCTGCTATAAAGGCTCTTCGTGATGCATGCATTACAGCAAGGTTATGGGCCACGGTTTTACTTGAAACTGTGTCATTCATAGCTGGCAAATGATCAGTGAGGATGCAGGGATAGTCGTGATTTTTGCCATAAACAAGTTGATTTGGTGAAAATCCTTTGTTGTTTGATAAAGAATTCTTTGCACTGTGCGTGATTGTGTGTACATTTTGTGTCTTCAATAATTTTTTTCAGCATTTCCTTAATCATACCATTGTGTCGTTCACATAGACCAAGGACTTTCAGCTGCAGTTGTCTCACACATTTCTTCAGACACTTTGTTAACAAATTCTCCACCATTATCAGCTAGAAATTTTCTTGGTTGACCAAATCGGGCTAACCAAATTTCAAAAATAATATCTGTTATTACATTTTTGTCTTTCGTCTTTGTCAATTTTGCTGATGAAAATCTGGTAAAAACATCTATGATATGGATAAACCATAATGATTGCGAAAGTTGCACAACATCTAGAGCCACACACTGGTTAAATTCTGATGACATTGGTAAGCCAACAGTAGGGTGCAGCCTTGGTTTTCTCCATTTGATGCACACTTCACAAGAGTTTGATATTTCATCGATGACTTTCATAACTTCACTTCGATCATTTAAGAAGGAATTAGATGCTTTGATGAGAGATTTTAATTTTTCAGCACTTGGATGGCAAAATTGACGATGAAGTTTGATAATCTTACTTTTTCTTGATTTTGTACTTGCACAAACAAAGGCAACCTGGGGGCAATCTATCATTTTGAAGATTATCAATAAAATATTGATACCAAGTATTACCAGTATTACGGTCTTTGTGCAACCACAGTCTAAAGCTGCACATGACAGGGTTTCACCGGCCAGAGATTGCATTTCATCTTCTCTGATTTTTGCAAAAAAAGTAACCTTAGAATGACTATCATCTTTTCTAACATCCTCAGGTTCCTGGTTCTCATAAGAGTGTGGACAGTTTAAAGTTCAGTGATATATAGATTGGCAAAGTTGCATCTTGATAGACTTCCAGATTGATCAGGTGGATTCATTCTTCTATTGTTGGGTCTGGTTTTTCTTCCTGCATATCTCTGATTTGAAGCAGCTGCAGGTCTTCCTCTTCTAAACCTTGAGCGTTGATATCCCCCTCTTTGAGTGAAGTAATTTTGCTCAACTGTATCTGCACTTGCCTGAAGAACTGGTTCTATCTTTACTTCAGTATTTGTTCCTAATGAAGCCACAGTATCCCCAAATATTTTCTTTAACTGCCGTACCATTGCATCATACCGTAATTCATTTAAAGTTGCTCTTGCTAACTGTTGCTGCTCTGGTGTACGGTTGGCACTTAGTAGAACTCTATATGCCAACACTCCATCAAGAAGTACCATATGATGTCCTTGGATCCTATGAGTATGAATGACTATTAGATAGTCATTCATACTCATCTCAGGCGGTCGTTTAAATCTTTTAAAGGTTTCATAAGCTAGGTAAGCAGTTTTATTCTCATCTTTTAAATATATTTTGTCCTATTTGTTAGTAATGGCTTTTACTCCAGTTGCTGCACTTATCTGTCCAATATCTAATTCTAGAACTGATTCTTTAGCTTTTCCTTTTAAGCCCATGAATATAGCTTGCCCTTGTTTTTCTGCCTTTAGTTCTGTCAGTGCTTGCCATATTTGCACTTCCTTCTTTTCAATCTTTGTAACTCATCTCTTTGTCTAATGATGGTGGTGGTGGACCCAACTTTTTGACATTTCATTTTTATTCCTCTGCTACCATTGTTAACTAGGAATATATATATATATATAAAAGACTAACCTGTAGGTTATCTTCACAATAGTTCTTTCTGTGTATAACGCAACGCTAAATTAGTGTGATTGATTCAACTCAACACTATGGAAAACCACTTTTACTAAACACAACAAATTACTAATGATACTGGTTCAACACAATTAAAACCCCACCACCAAGTGATTCTTATTAGTAATCGCCTAGATAGAAGATCAACAGCTAGTGCTTGGGAAGAGCTTCACTTAGCTTAGCTAGTTATAGCTACATATAAAACAGTTTTACCAAATAAGAATAATATAACTAGCTAAAGTAACACACGTCCTAAGGTAAAGCAGCAAACCTAAAATGGTGGTTGGCCTTTACTAAATATGTGTTTTAGGAAAAAAAGTAAATATACAGTTTTTATAAACACGAAACTGCTGCTCTAAGAAAAGTCTAGAGTACACAAAATAAGTAATCTTTTCTTATTTATATATTTGTTTTTTTGGAAAAAATATGGTGATTACTAACTTTATGTGGCTGTGATTTCTAAAAATGTCATACAATGTTCTCAAAAAAAAAACAAGAATTTCTAAACTCCAGGGTTGTTTCCAAGAATTTTGCCCAAATTTTTTAAAAAAAATAAAATAAAAAAGTTTTTTTTAAAATCATTATTTCTATGGTAAAACCTTCTACAGATATACAGTTTTCAATATTTAAATGACTTCCACCTTAATCTATTCCAGAAATCAATATATTGTTATTCTAGTCCTGCCAAGTAGTAAAATTTTGTCCCATATGTAACAGCTCTTACTTTGGAATTTTATCACTCTAAACAAATGTTTTCATTTAAAAACTTAATTGAAAACACTTTCAGGGATTCTAGGGCACAATGAAAAAGAAATTTTGTGTATACAACTGTTTTTCATCATTTTAAAACAAAATAGAGTGATTTTAAGGTTTTTTTATTTTAAAGCAAAATACGATAATTTTATATCGTTATTTTAAAACAAACTCATACGATTTCTAAGCTTCGCCAGGTTGTGTATTCTTAGTTTTGGACAATATATAGCGATTATAGGAGGATAGGAAAGAATGTTGAACATACTAATTTAGTTCAGACAAATTTTCTTCCAAATAGTGATAAGGAACTCTTCACTTGCAAGAGAAAAATTACGCCCAATTAAGATTGAGAAACTAAACTGAGAAGTATGTAATTTTTAAATGTAGATTGACTGTTGTTAAAAATATTTTAAATTGTGGCAGTGTGTATACAATTGTTTCATTTTTATTACTAGTCAAAGGTACATGTATATATAATATGCTTTGCTTCATTTGTTAGGGATATCAAAATGGAGTGGGTTGGATATCTCAAATTTCCAGATCATATTCAATATTTAATTGAAAATAAAGTTGCAAAGCTTTCATCAACGTCAAAGAAGGAGGAATGGTTAGAATGTCTTGCTTCATTGAAGAAATTTAAGTTTTACATATGGAATGTTCCAGTTGGTGATGATTCTAATACATTTCCAAGTCATAAATGGACATTTATCCATCACGCTGCCTTTCACAAAGCACCATTGTATATTTTGCAAATTATGAATGTTGATAAATATCCCTTGTCATTGCCAGATGGTGAAGGCAGGTTACCAATAGACCATATGGACCCATTTATGACACAAGATTACAAAGATCTATTGACACCTGTTTATAAGTTAAATGTTCTGCCACTGGAGTTAAAGCTTATCCAAGTGAATTTCCATGCTGTTATCCAAGATCGTATCGAAACAATGATTGAAAAATATAACTTAATCTTACCAGTCCTGTCAGTTCTGTTAGAAGATATTTCAACATTCGATAAAGTTTATTTCGATGTGCCAGGCATGCATGGTGGATTTACCTACTGGTTCCAGCTGGATAAAAGTAAAACTGAAGTACTTTCATTGTGGTGTCGAAGTTCATCAAAACTTGCTGGTTATTCAGAACAGTTACATGAATGTACAGCAGAAGGATGGGCTTTAGTGAAGAAAGAGAAAAAAGTTCACTTTTAAATTCAAGGTCGAAAGACCTGTTTAAATATACGCACATGGCAAAATATTTTCATATAGCAATTTTTTTATGTCACTCGTTCACAATAATGATTTATTTTAAATTATTGTACAATTTACTGTTTATTGTGTCAGTTATCTAGTTATTTCTAAATCTAAAGCAAATTATTAATATACTTTTCCTATATTTGAATAAAGCCAAGCTGTATTCAAGCTACTCACACAGAGTAAGTTAAAAAATTGGCTGCTTTGGACAGGATTAAGTTTCAGTTAGTCATTTTACAATGTATATGAATGAAATATATTTTACAATAATAACACCAGCGTACAACAGCATTTGGTCATATTGGTTATGTCATTATTAAAGATATTACGTAAAATTCTATCATTTAAAATGTTCAATGAATTTTATGTCTTGTACCAAGAAATTATTTGTGTACTATCTCCCACATATTCCATTTTCTCCGATCAAATATTCATGACGTAACCAACACGATTTGATCATATTGGGTATGTCATTATTAACGATGGTAATATATCTTTTCTTCTGTGTGCTAAGAAATTGTATATCATCTTCACTATATACAACTTCGCCTCTTTCAAATAAACAACCTGATTGTCATTTTTTGTCACATTTTTCCATAAATTGCAATTTTTCAGTTTATTATTTATATATAAATGAATTTATAATTTATTAACTTGTAACATTTATATATAAAATATATGTTTTTTAAAACTATTTATATAAAAATACATTGCATTTTTCCTATACCATGTACAAGTATTTTAAAAGCATTTGATTCGCTTTTGCAATTTTTCTTACTTAAATTTGTATAAGTATATTCTTAGTATTGAATTTAGGCTCTTATCACTGATATCAGCAGTATAGTCACATTTTACTTATGGGGAGTTCCTTTCTCAGTTTAAAAATATTGATATATTTTTTGTATTTTTTTTTTGTATTTCCGCTACTGTATTAATTCTGTAGTATTTTATTTTATTTCTGAGTTTTCATCAGATCCTGCATAAAAATTATGCCAGTAAACAAACTTTTGTTTTGTGAGTCTAAACAGCCTTTACAAAATCACAAATGTCCAAAAAAATTGAAATTTGTGTGGTCAAAAAAATTTTTTTAGCAATTTTTTTCTATCCTTGTAAAATTTAATTATAAAAAATTGCTTTTATTGTCATGAAAAGTCTCATTTTTGATATGTTTTGTTTTTACATAAAGTTTTTCTGTTACAATGATTTTGTTTTCATTATTTTATTTTTCTATGGAAGTCTTTGTGTCAGGATTATCTGCATGCTTAATTTCTGGACTTGTATTTGACGTTAAATCCCCTGTCTGGCTTTATTTCCTTGAAAAGAACTTAAGTTTTATATTGTTATTGAATTATTTCATGAAAAATGTAAATACACTGTAAAATGAGCAAATATAAACGTCTCTCTTTACTGGTAAACTTGTCTAATTCTTTCTGAATTAACATATATTATATTTTGTTGTATTTTATATTAAACACGAACTTTAAAACAGTCATTTGTTTACTTACTATTTCCAGAGCATTTTTGTTTTATATTTTAGGACAGAATATGTTTGCAAATGGCAATGAGTTTGATGGAAAGTTATATTTTATGGAAAGTTTGAAAAATGCTATTGATTCAGTTTCTCGCTTAAATGCATACTCAAGCGAAAGTGAATGGCTTGGAAGTTTGACTGCACTTGATAATTATGATGGGTATATTTGTAACGAACTACACTCACAGGAAAATAAATTTCCCAGTCGACGTTGGACATTTTTACACCATGCTGCATTTTATTATGCACCCATATCTGTACTTGAAGAGATTAAAGCCAAAAAGTTTGTTATGTCTTTAAAAGATGCAGAAGGACATATGGCTATAGATCATGTAAAAAGTACTGCTTCTCCGTCTTATAAAAACTTGTTTAAACCTAGATTTAAGATTGAAAATATTGATCTAAAAAAGTTGAATAAAATTGAGAAAACATTTCATGGGGTTATAAACTCACGTGTCGAAGATCTTGTGAATGAACACAATCTCATTCTTCCGACTATTTCTGTTCTTTTGGAGAAGGCGGTTAAAACAGAGGAGTTTTGGTTTGCTGTGCCAGGAATGTTTGGAGGGTTTACAATAGAATTAAAGTATAATGATGAAATGACAGATGTGGAAGCGGTAAATACAACCAGCTGGTGTCGAGCTGCTGCAGGATCATGTGAAACTTATCTTTGTACTGAAAACAATGTTACTTTAGAAGACACAGGCGAATGTAGAATTATGTACTTTTTTTACGAATAGAAATGTTGTGTTCCTAAAAAACATGGTATACATAGGGTCTAAATATACCCCGTCCAACCCATGCTAGCATGGAAAACGGACGTTATGGCAAGAATGATAATGATGATGAGGATGTTGATGATGATGATGAATGTTGTTAAAGGGGCTACAAAACTGATTGTTGGATTTTGAATTTAGTAACCTATATAGAGGTCAAGCTAGTTTGTGAAAATTTGTATGAGCACTAAAGACAAAAATAGCATCCAAAAAAGGGGCCATCCATAAAGGACGTGCAAGCAAGTTTTCCCATTTTTTACCCTCTCCCTTTCACCTATCCGTTTTTTTTCTACACCTTCCTATGCCCATGCAGACACAAATTGATTCATTACTTGAAGCTTGTAGAGCTACACAGGAAAAGCAGAAAAATTCCCTGGACAATAAAAACTATTAATAATCATCTATTTAAAATGCTTCTTATGTAGGTGGATAACAAACGACTTGTAACAGTGTTATCTTATGTTAAAAACAACAACAAAATCAACAAGAAATACAAAAAATGTCTACATAAAGGATGTCTACTTATGGCTGAACATCCTTCCCCTGTCTGCTTTTATCTCCATTTTTGTTACCCCTCCCCAAAGGTGCAGGCGTCCTTTATAGATGAGCCCATATTAGAAATCCAAATATAACTGAAAATGACAGAAAAGTACCCTCCATATATTTGATTTCCGTAATTTATTGATATAAACCAAGCTAACACTAATGGTGGAAATCTAACTTAAACAGATTTGTAGCTCCTTTAAATAAATCCGTCCCTTGTGACTGAATGTTTTTATATATTTAATTTACCAAACAGCTTTTATTTTAAGTAGTTAAAGAATGTATGTAGAATTAAGCTCATTTTAACTGTATGAACAATTTTTTTATGTAAGTTCTCTGTGAGGGTTCCTAAAAAGTGCAATAACTTTGTTTCTCACAGAAACATTTTGGAGACGCACAAGATAAATTTCGTAGCTTTTTTTCTTATTTTTTTTAATTTATAGTAATTTTGGTGCCAATTTGTTTTCAATGCAAGATTTTTTCCTAATGTATATAGCTGCAAATATCTTGATAGTTCGTATAGTATAAAGAAGCAAATTTTTGTAGATATGTTGTTATAATCACTCTATAATAAATTTGTATAGTTTTTATATAATTTTGTAGTTCTCAGCACTCTTTTTTTAAGTATGGTGTCCACATAAAAATATTTATAAAAATATTCACTTCCAAGTTTTTTATAATGAAGGAAGAATTTGTGTATTCAGGATTGATTTAAATTCTACTATCACACTCTTTTTTGGCCTAATTTCTCAACAGCATCCAATAATTCTCCTTGTTTTACTTTTATAAACACTGCTCACCTTGTCATACAAACAAAGATGGGAATACACAATCAATTTAAACGGAACAGTATAAACTGACATTTTTTATCCATTTAAACTGGTTACTGCGACCTTAATTTTAAATAATAAAATTTCAACAACTTGTGCCTCAAAAGTTCTAGCCAAACTAGTCTTAACACCTTCCTAGCCTAGGGTCTTATTTGTGGTTGAAAGTATTTTTTTCTTACTAATTCTAATATTTGTTTTTATAATCTTAGAAGCATTTTATCCAACCCCCAACGCTCTTGTAAACTAGGTTCTTTTAAAAAGTGTATACTTTTAAATTTTTTTTATCTAGTTATACTAACAAAGCATAACAAAAACACCATGTTTGCAAGAGAAAATGTTTTTTGTTGTACATTAAATCTGCCAGAAGAATTAAAAAAAAATATCAATACTGTTGCTAAGATTAATGCTGATTCATCCGAACATGCTTGGCTAGACTGTTTAGATATTATTAGCGACTTTGATGGTTACCTCTGTAATGCAATAGAAGGAGAAGATTGTCCATTTCCAAGTCGTTGTTGGACATTTTTACATCATGCTGCATATTACAATGCTCCTGTTTCAGTTCTAAAGGTGATTAAAGAAAGAGGTTTTGTAATGTCTTTTAAAGACTTTGAGGGTCTAACTGCAAGAGATCACATTAAAAGTACATGCGACATTTCATATAAAGAATTTTATAAGCCTAGTTTCAAAATCAAAAATTTTAATACCAGTAAAGTAAACAACATCGAGAAATCCTTTCATGCTGTTATAAATTCACGTGCTAAAGATTTAGTACGGAAACACAATCTGATACTCCCAAGTATTGCTGTTTTGTTAGAAGAAATTGTCAAAGAGAATGAATATTGGTATGCGGTGCCTGGAATGTATGGTGGATTTACCATCTCCTTTGAATTTAACTCAGACAAAACAGATGTTGATGCACTTGTAACATCAAGTTGGTGTCGTGTAGTAGGTGGATCAGGTCAGACCCATCGGTGTACAGAATATAATTGGACATTAACTGAAGAAGGTTTTGTGTAATTATTTGCATTATTATAATTTATTACAATTTGTTGTCAGTAATTTAAACATTTGACTGGTTGGTGTTAAAATTGTATATTTTGGTCTTATTTTCACAAATGAAATCTTAGTTTAAATTATTGTTATAAAAGCATTTAAAATATAATTATTCATACTGTGCATTTAATGAATATATGATATTTATAAATATAATCAGCATTTAGTCATTTTATTTATCTTGTTCCTTACATATGGTTTAGCCATTTGTATAATATATAGTTATCCACTTTCTAATTTCAACAATTTTACTTCACAGGCATAATGTTTTGCTTTACCAATTGCTCTAACCCTGACTAAAATATAAAAATAATAATCTTTAAAGTTATTCAGTCATTTTCTTTTCTTTTTTTTTGTTTTGTGTAATTTATGGCAATCGCTTAGTCTCTTTTTCATGGCGACACACAATCAGGTTCAAGAGCAATGGAGCCATGGAGTGTTGATTCTTAGTGAAGAAATTTTTTTCGTTGCAATAAGAATGTATATTCAGCTCATGAAGTTAGTTGGTTTCAAAACAAATATTGAAATTTAACAGTGTAAATTAGATAAGCTATTATGATATACGTATTAAACCATACATTTTGAAGAAAAAAACAATGTACATTGACATGCTTAATTTTTTGTGTGTGCCAATGAGGGTATAAATTTGACCACTTTTTGTATGTGCGTATATGCAGCAACATACCTAACTTTACATAGTTTCGTAATCTTTTTGTGTCTCTAATTTTACAGTCATTCACATTCTAGTGTTATATAATTTATTTTTGACTTATGTATATATGCAGCAATTCCCTATATACCTAAACTTGCATAGTTTTGAAATCTTTCTGTCTTTATTTTTAAAGCTTATTCCAATTCTAGTCTTTAAGCACTTTTTTTATTAAAATTCCTTTTTGAACAACAGCTTTATTTCACCATTTGCTTACTTATTACGAATAAGTATTGGATTCCAGAGATATTTTATAAAAGAATTAATCAAGGAAAGGTTGATTATAAGACTAAAGTAGAGAATCTAAAATTATGATAATTATTGTTCTTTGGCAATTTTAAAAGCCATTATAAATCTTTAAATAAATCTGTACAGAATTTTTTGTTAAGTGTAGCCAGGAGACCCAGCATATATTTTCTTACCACAAGGAAATTGAAATAGTTGAGGTGGAATCAATTATGCTGGGTTTTAAACGATTTTTCTGTGGTCAGAATTCTAAACACACTTTTTGATTGGTCTTCCACATGTTTCCTAGCCTAGTTCACTAAGCTTTCTTGCACGATATCAGTTTCCTCTAAACGAAAGTTTGGACCCAATTAACAATTTTGTTGTGTTTTTTTTAAGTGTAAAGACAATGTTTGTTTCTATAGACTATCCAAATGATGTTTCTTTTCCTGAAGAAATAAAGGATAATATCTTGAAAATATCAGAATTATCAAGTAACTCTACAGAAAGTGAATGGATGGAATGTTTATCCGCAATTGATAATTATGATGGCTATATTTGCAATGTTCAAACAGAGGGAAAAAAGTCTCCTTTTCCAAGTTGTATTTGGACTTTTGTTCACCATGCTGCTTACCACAATGCACCACTTTCAATTATTCAGAAAATCAAAGCAAACAACTTTGTTCTGTCATTAAAGGATGGAGAAGGTCGATTAGCATTAGATCATGTAAGCACCAACGCGTCAGATGAATACAAAGATTTATTAAAGCCGAAATATAAAATGAACATTAGCGCAGAGAAATTAAAGAATATCGAAAAAATCTTCCATGAGTTGATATACTCACGTACAGAGCTTTGCACTGAGATTCTTATAAAAAAGCATCATCTTATCCTACCTGCCATCTCAATTTTATTAGAACCACATGTTGACATCACTTACTTTTATTGGGAAATTCCACAAATGCACGGTGGTTTTTCAATGGAATTTGAGTGGAATGAAAACAAGACAGATGTAACTGGTTTGGTAACAAACAGCTACAATCGGATATTTGGTGGTTCTGGAAAGACACATCTTTGCACTGAGAAGGAGGCCGTACTACTCCGAGAAGGTTACATAAATTAATAGAATTTGTCTGATTGGACTATACAGACAATAGTGGATTGAACCTTTTATATATTTTTTCTACACATTTTATATATATCATGTACACTATTTTATATATTATTCCTTTATTTAAAATCATCTTATTTTGTTAATTTATATTATAAAAAAGAACTGGAGCTACAAAGTAATTGTGAAAAAAACATTTACATGACCAATCTTCTCAATTTTTTTTGTAAAGATTTTTTGTATTCAAGTGGAGTTTTTGTCGTTCATATATCGCATTTGTGTCTGTAGCACAGCTATAAAATTACACCCGGACAAAAAACAGGTATTAGTTATAAGAGATATTTAACATCTTAACAGTGTGTATCTCGCATCAGATCATATGACATTTACATATGTCATAGGGACTACAGTTAAATATTATTTATGTTTGACGAAAACATACACTTGCATATGGTTAAAATATTTTCATACATGAACTAGTTTGTTCGGATAATACATAGGAACAAAATTTCTGTCATAATGAAGATGGTTTAAACATTAATCTAATTACATGTTGGATTGTTTTCATGTTGCTAATAAATGTTTACGTTTAGAAAAAATAAAATTATATGACAAGTGGAAGTTTGGATATACAGTTGCAATCAGGAGTTATGTCAATGTCACAGGTAATAACTGTAGAGATAATTTTAATTAGTGTTGTAAAATGTTGTAGGAACAACACAACTAAAGGTATTCGGCAATTTTTATTTTAGGCAATGCTGTCCGACTGGTTTTCACAAATACGTATGGGCAAACTTCGTTGTCCCTTTGATGGTTGTACGTGGACTTTTTTTACATCATTTGAACTGGCTGACCATGTTTTCGGGGACTGCAAGTTTGGTAAATACAGAGGAAATGTACCATGCACACATTGTACTGTTTTACTTAAAGTCGAGGAATTAAAGTCCCATTGGAGAACATCACATAAGGATGTGAGTTAATTTGTTTTGTTTCTTAAAAATGAAAGGCACCTTTATAGTTTGTCTCTTTTTTTTCTGACTTAGTCTATTATCCCGATTAATATATCCTAATTGACTGGGATCTTCTAAAGGTAAAAGAATTAATGGAAATGACACATACTGACCTTCCCTTTCAAGGTTTAACTGACCACATTGAACACAATTTTCTTGCCACAACAATTGCTAGACATCCTTTTTAAAGTACTTCCAAGTGAGCATTGTACTCTATATTGTATTGCTGTTATATTGACATATAGCTAAATTGGTTTAGGTTGTGTCGGTACTCTCATCTCTCCATCGTGGAAAATCATGTGAATGTCCCAACTACCAGTGCATGGAAATGTTTGATGCTTCATTTAAAGGATGTAAAGCCTATGTTAAGCATTCCATTTTATGTCGTCCGCTGTATTTATGCAGTACTTGTAATAGGGAATACCGTACATGTAACATTTTTAGGCAACACAAGTGCAAGGAAAAAATGGAAAAAAGGGTATTGATTTTATTTCAAGCAATTTTGTTTATTGCTTATTGTGTTTCATGTTGCACATATGTATTTCTTTTCAGATGTCAGTTAGTAAACAAGAAGTTGATGTAAAGAGAAATTTTAATGAACGACCTCAACTATCATCCAAGGAAGAACAGGTAGGAATTTTGTAAATGTAGCAGCTTTGTGATTTTACATTTTTTGTTTTTATCAAAAATTTTGTTTTGTTACCTGTTTAGGCTGTGATTAAAAAGTGGGCCGAAGACTTTAAAGCTGGGAAATTCAATTGTCCAGTCCCATCTTGTAAGCAGCGTTTTTTTGTACCAAATCATTTTGTTGCCCACTTGCAACGAGAAGCAAAGCTGGATAAAATTATTAATCAAATACAACACATTACTTGTCCATATTGTTTGACAAATGTCAATTGGACCATCTTTGGAAGGCATATGCAAGATTATCATAGAGAAGTATGTTTAAATTAGAAATATCAAGTCTGTTCTAAAACATCTGCTGATTGGAAGTAGTGAAGCAAGTACCCTTTTTAACTGGGGAGAGGGGGGAATGCTGCAGGCCAACAGTTACACCTCCTAAGGTCATGAGAAGAAAATACAATGTTACTTAATAGTTGGTAGAACAGTTTTTTAAGGTATTAAAAAATAAGAACGACAAAATCTACGACCATCCAAAATATATCTTTCAGCAAGCTTTCGCCTTTCGTGTGAACATGCTAACCTGAGTGTTGTTAATATGTTACTTAATGTTATTTATTACCTGTTTTCATTCCACACGGATTGTGATATACAAGTAACATTACACGTTTTTTATAAGAACCTAAACGTTATGGCTGATATTCTGGCAAAAATTGAGGACATGTGGAGAACATACTTGGCCTTAATTCATTGATAGATAGGAAACGAAAGTAACATGATCCAAAATTAAAACAAAATGATTTTTGTGAACAGATTTTTATATGTAATAAAAAAATTTTTTACAATAAAATAACTTCCTATCTATTTCTCTCAATCTTATCACCAACAGTAATTCTTATTATTTTTCGGGTGAACACAAGTTAGAACATTTGAGGCTGAAAAATAGAAAAAAAAGGAAACAGGCACATCCAGCCTAAAATTTAGACGATTTGAAATATTATTGTAGTAAGTAATTGTTTTTCTGCAGATTGTCAATTACGTGAATTTATTAAAATCTGGTGAAAGCATATCATGCCCAAATTTTAAATGTGCTGAAAAGAAGATGTATACAGCAGAAACTGGAGCAGAATATATTCAACACGCTATTGAATGTAAACCACTGTATTGCTGTGATCAGTGTGGCAGTGTATCAAAATCTTTAAAATATTTGAAAAAGCATGCCATAACTTGTGACGGGACAGAGAAAAAACACCAACAAAAGAAAGGTATTATAAAAAGAGAGTTGGTGCTTACTGAAGCATTCGCATCGGAACCAAATTTCTTGCAACATGGAAAAAAAAGGTCTAATGTTGGATATGGTGCTGATAAAAGTTTAGCGTGCAATTTTACTAAAAAGAAAGAGCCAAGAAATAGATTCCTATTAAAAGCTTCTGATACTGATGATGGGGATGTAACTGACTTACCAAGGAGATTCAAAAAAGAACAAAGGAAGTCATCTAGTTTCCATAAATTGGAAGTTGGTTCTAAATTCACGCCACCACAACATAATGATATGAATAAAATCAAGAAAACAAAATCCTGCTCTTCAAATGTTGGGATTGGAATTAAGAGAAGAGCTGGCAGAGTGAAACCATCAGCTAAGCTAGCATCTGGAGAGAATCTAAAAGCTGTTGAAAATGAAGATTCGTTTAACTCGTCAATTGACTTTCTAAATGAGACAAGTGACATTGAAAGTTTAAGAGTGCAGGATGGACTTTGTACTCCAATTGTTATACCTTCAGATCAACTGGAAAGTTCGTTCAACAATATACTGGCAGCCAAAACAAATGCTTATAAAACACGAGGCTTGATGCATAAAGAAATTAAAAGAAAAGTTCAAGAAAGTATGCATTCAGGGAATGTGCCAAGACTGAA